>NC_030430.2:12362726-12420226 GCF_001660625.3 Ictalurus punctatus
ATCAATAAAGATTAGCAGCCATGAAAGCCCAAGCCATGACACCAACTCCACCATGCTTGACTGATGAGCTTCTATGTTTTGCATCATGAGCAGATCCATTATTTCTCCACACGTTGGCCTTTCCATCACTTTGGTAGAAGTTAATCTTGGTTCCAGAATGTTTGTGGCTCATCTCTGTATTTCTTGCTGAATTCCAATCTGGCTTTCCAATTCTTACTGCTCATGAGTGGTTTGCATCTTGTGGTATGGCCTTTATATTTCTGCTCTTGAAGTCTTCTTCGAGTGGTTGATTGTGATGCCTTTACCCCTGCCTTGTGAAGGTTGTTGGTGATTTCAATAACTGTTGTTATTGGGATTTTCTTCACAGCTCTCAATGCTTGTCATCAAGCTCTGTTTATTTCCTCGGCCAACCTGTTTCATGTTTGGTTGTTAGCTGCCAGTGGTTTCTTTCTTTTTCAGGACATTCCAAAATGTCATATTGGCTATGCCCTATGCTTATGCAATGGCTCTGATAGACTTTCCCTCTTTTCTCAGCTTCAAATTGGCTTGCTTTTCTCCCATAGACAGCTCTCTGCTCTTCATGTTGATTTATCCTTTAAACAACAAATACAGTTTTCACAAGTGAAATCTAGGGCTCAAGCCAAGTGTAGACATTCAGAGCTATTAATTCTTTAAACAATCACTTAAAGAGGCACACCTGGGCAACCACCAAGCAATGTTTTGATCACTTGAAATATAAATGGTTGTGTTCAAGCAAAATGACAAATCAGAATTTCACTTTTCATATTAATCTTTTGATCTCAATCCCAAATGTCTTCAATGTACAGTGAAAACAGTAGACTTGGCCAATACAAACACTTTCATTTTTACAATTTTTGTTAATTTGCCTGAAGAATGCCAATATTTTGATGACTAAACAAAACCATATGAATGAGTATTGTTTTGTTTTGTTTTTTTCAGTAAGAAACCAGAGATGCCAAAGACTCCCACCACCCCTACAACTCCCACAACCCCTAAGATGACCTCGTTTCCCCCTCCTCCAGTAACCACTGACAGTGTACGCAATAAATGCAGAGAGCTGCTTGTCTCAGCCTTGCAGGTGGATGGTAAGTCAAATCACCATTGTTGTGCCAAGGTCAGTATTTTATAGTAATTGTTTATTTACTGGTAATTATTATTATTATTAACATTTTCATTAGTTCAATATTTTTTACACATGGAAGATGATCTTGGTTCTCAGTCCTGGACCTTGGGTACCCCTGCCTTGTAAATTTCCTCTTGTCTTAGGGTGCCTTCACATATGCAGTGTTTAGGCCCTTTGAATAAAACCCTGGTGTGTGTTCCTCCTTGATGCAGTTCCTTAGGTGAGCACATTGCACTCTGCTGCAGACCAAAACAACTGTGCTGTGGGATTTATTTATTTATTTATTTATTTTATTTTCGGGTCTATGCCTGCATAGTCAAATTTTTGTGATTTCTAGGCACACTTGGTATAGGTTTGTTTTTCTTTTGCCATATTTCTGACCAATTAAAAGTTTTGTGTGTATTTTAGACATAAATGCCCCTCAGTGAAATATTTTTCCCTTATTTGCTTCTGTGGTGTGAAACCAAACCATGAGGCAAATGAACCAAACGTATCTGTTTCACATTGATTCTGACTCAAGTTTGTTAACACTGTTTGCCTTAACACACAGCGCATTCCAGTTTAGGCCTGTTAATTATCTCAAGTTCCATCAAGTGTGTTTGGAGCAGGAAATATTAAAATGTGTTGGATGGGGGTACTCCAGAAACAGGTTTGAGAACCCCTGTTCTATAAAACTGTAGACCCAGGGCAATATTTAAATTATTTAGAAGTATTTTGTAATTGTATGTGTTAAGAGAATTGCTCTTAAACTACAAAATGTTATCAAAAGAATGTGCAGTCTCAATTGCATTTCAGTGGGATTTCTTCTTATAATTTATCAGATGTTGGCAAGATCATTTTAGTCTTTACTTGTTTTAAATGGTAGCTCTCTTAGTAAAACTTATTTGCTCTTTTCACAGATGACTTCAAAACAATTGGAGCAGATTGTGAAGCTTTGGCAGCAGAGATTGAAGATTATATCCTTCTGTTTCTCAAAAGTGTATTTTGGAGCTTTTGTCTTAGAACCAAGCCAAACTAGATAGAATTGCTTGAGGCTATAGGATACCTTGCTCTGTAAAGCCTGGTTCACACTGCACCGACAGACGCTGACCAATGGCGACACACGGGTCAGTGTGTTAACCCAGTTGGCATCTGTTGGCATTATTTTCTTTCAAAGGTTTGTTCGGTATCTCACTATGGGAAACACCTTAGGTGTGACCAATACCGGAAGCGCCAATAACACCACGTCTGTCAGTTGACAGACCAATCACGGCCGTGATGGAGTCCCGCATATAAGGCGCCTTATTCTTTTTCTCTTTCCCATGAAAATCATACTGGAAGCTATCCTCAGCAAGACCCACTTAAATATTTGTTTAACAATTCATGGATGAGCTGTCAAGGTACATCACTGAACATGATTGTTTTTGCGAGCGGGTTTATTCACTGTTTCGGTGAATAGCCTTTTTATTCGTTTGGTATAATTTAAGAGAATTAACGTTTTATGGCAAATTCTCTCCCATAACTGTTAAAGCTATCTGTTTCTTTCCTAAGTGGCATGTTGTGGTGAGTTTAGGTTGTCTCTAGCATTATGGTGACCGCTAGTTCTGCAGGCGGAGGAGCGAAAGTGAAAGCCTCGTGTCCATGCGCATATGACTCTATGATTTCGGGCAAGGATACCCATCTCCTGTGCATCGCATGCCTGAGGATGAAACATGCTCAGGCGGCACTCATGAGCCCTGAGTGTTGTCCCCACTGTACACTCTTCCCATCAAGGTGTTTGAGAGAAGAGTGCGAATCATGGCCACTAATAAGATAGACCCCTGCCTTTCTCCATTACCCATGGAGAAGTTTTCACAACAGCCCCCTGTGTCATGCAGTTGGGGCGAATTAATGGACAAGGTCTCCCCTGAGCTACCTCCCCTCTTCAGATCGAACACCTTAACTGGTGAAGGCGAGGAGGAGGATGACGACAAGGCTATTGCTCGTCTGTTAGAGGAGGACGAAGACGATGCGATCCTCCCCTGAATATCTCTCAGCAAGGCAGCGTGTTGAGCAACAGGTCCTCCTCCCCAGTTCAGTGGGAAGCTCGACCTTATTGAAATGTGCTGGAGGGCAGCGGAAAGACTCTCTATTGTTTTGGCCGTCACAACAGGTGGGTCAGGGAGTGGAGAGAGATCTTTATGATGGCAGGAGACTGCCGTCGCGTGCCCCGGCCATCAAGCAGCTCATTCCTGCAGTCCCCACATGCATTTCACAGATGACTCATTTCTGGGATAAACCCTTTTCACACAAAGTTCATGTTAAAGGGTTTTAGAGGCTGGATGTCCACAATATAGAGGACTTGGGGATGTCAAATCCCCCTCTGGTTGAGTTGTCAGTGCCTCATCTCCACTCTAACCGCAGGGCAGCATTTTCTTCGGCCTCAGCTTCACTGCCAGGGCGTGATGAGTGCTTAACAGCCTCGGCAACAATGTGATCTGGGGAGATAGGAGGGTGAGGTTTTCCAGTTTTGCCTTCCACGTAAATGCACTACTAGGGCTCGTCAGCCAGCTCGGCCCAGTTTCTCACCCTCTCCTAGTAGTGGGCAGTCAGCAATGTTTGAAAATAAAAACTGTCAATAACAAAATTACCCAGATCAGAGCTGCAATCCTCAGCTCCGCCACTAGTTGACGCCACCACGCCATCAGTGAGCTGCTGCAGCGGTCCATTCGCTGCTCAAGAGGAGAGTTGGCCACATGCACAGTATACCCGTGGGTTAGAGCCCTGTGTGGGATTGTTTTCTTAATCCTGCTCCCTCTGAATTTCTGACCATTACCGCCCGTTCCCGCACCGTGTGTTCCACTCCTAACTGAACCCGCAAACATTGTCACAGCTTGTAGATATTATGCTAAAATTCAGAATAACAGACATGAATTTATGTCTAATTAATTAAACTGACCATAAGTAAAAAAGCACAAGTAAAGCACCACACATGACAAACACATTGGGCCAATTTTTATTAGCCTTATAAAATTCTTATCAACTTTTAAAACATCACAACTATCAGAGCCTAAAAACATATTTAAACATATGTGTAACAACAAACACACACACCTAACAATAATAGTTAAACTCTGGTAACCCAACAAGGTGCAATATTTAATTGAATTGCTTATAAAATAAATAAATATTAAACATTAAATAAAAAATAAAATAAATGGGAAATAAAAATCTCATATCAGGTGTTTATGTAGCTAATTAACATATAGCAAAATTAACAAATAATACTATAAAACATTAAACGTAGGCTACTTAATGAATGAATGAAATTAGGAGTCACTTGGCCTAACCTACTCCAGATTGCTATGGAGGAAGAGAATGTTACTGATCGACTGCGGTCCCACACTTGTGCGTCTCTCTTCCAACATCCACTACACACCCACTAAATGTCCTCTCTGACGGTGCACTAGATGCAGGGATACTCAAAAGTGAAAGTTTTGAGACCGCAGGAAAGCGCTCTCTGAACTTCCACCATTCAAGCACACTGTCTGGATCTGGGTTGTCCGAGAGTCAGGTGCTGATATATTCCACTATTTCAGCATCGACTGGCTTTGGTGCTGAAACGCAGGATGCACCCTGGAGAACAGAGCAGGTATGTCGCCTCAACCCAGAGGTGCCAAATTTGTGCCCGTTGTAAACAAATACTTTTGCACATTTATAGCAGTTTTATAAAGTTCAAATCTTTTCCATTTGTTTCAGTAACAACTGAAAATTGTTTCTAAATGTTGGACTTGCCTTGCTTTGTGAAGTAAATAGCTGCTTTAATTTTCTTCTCAACTTCAATTGTTGACTCCATTCATGTTTCGTGGCAAATTTCGTGGCATAATTTTTTGACCGCCCACTCCCACCCGCAGCAAAGGTAAAACCGCCTGCTCCCGTGAGATTTGCGTTGGGTCTCGCGGGATCCCAATCCCAATGCACTTTTCTATCGTGGGTTTTATCCATGTTAAGCCAAGGTTATCGTCTGCAATTTGCTGTAAAACCACAACTTTTCAACAATGTGTTGATGTCAACAGCAGAGGGGGAGTCCGCTCAAACTTTAGAGGAACAAATAACCTCTTTATTGAGCAAAAGAACAATTTGGATAGTGCTACTGGAGGACAGCCGTCAAGGTTTTCACTCCCCGTACTTTGTCATTCCCAAGAAAGGGGGAGGTCTCTGTCCCATTCTGAATTTCTGAAGCTTGACAAACACCTCAGAAAGTACAAGTTCATAATGCTCATGCTCAAAGTGCTATCTCACTAAATTTGTCCCAAAGATTGGTTTACAACACTCGATCCGAAGGACACATATTTCCACATAAGCATTTACCTGGCACACAAAAAATTCCTTAGGTTTGCACAACCTATGAATTTTTGACTTTTCCTTTTTCGGGCTCTCGTTAGCCCAGAGAGTGTTCAGCAAATGTGTCGAATTGAATCTAATACCCCTGAGAATAGTGGGTCTGAGTGTCGGCTTACAGTGGTTCTTGAAAGTTTGTGAACCCTTTAGAATTTTCTATGTATCTGCATAAATATTACTTAAAACATCAAGTTTTCACACAAGTCCTAAAAGTGGATCAAGAGAACCCAATTAAACAAATGAGAGAAAAATATTATGCTTGGGCATTTATTTATTGAGGAAGATGATCAAATATTGCACACCTTTGAGTGGCAAAAGTATGTGAACCTACCACCACCATGTTTCACAGATGGAATAAGGTTCTTATGCTGGAATGCAGTGTTTTCATTTATCCAAATTTAACCCTTCTCATTTAAACCAAAATTTTTATTTTGGTCTCAATTCACAAAATATTCTTTGATTTAGCCTTCTAGTTTGTCCACATGATCTTTAGCAAACTGGAGATTGGCAGCAATGTTCTTTGGAGTTGGTTTTGTAACCTTTTCCAGCCTGATGAGCATCAACAACTCTCTTTCTGAGGTCCTCAGAAATCTCCTTGACATGATGCACTTCCACAAACATTTTGTGAAGATTAGACTTTAGATACATCCTTGTATACCACACCTGATCATCCCATTGATTGAAAACACCTGACTCTAATTTCACCTTCAAATTTACTGCTATTCCTATTTGTTCACCAACATGTTCTGATCAGATCAGACAATACAGCGGTGGTGGCTTATATAAATCGTCAGGGGGGCACATGCTCTCCTCAGCTCCACAACCTGGTATGGAAATTGATTTGTGTGGAGTGTGAGGCATTTTCATTCATTGCAGGCGATGCACGTCCCGGGCATGATGAATGTGGGAGCGGGCCTTCTGTCCAGAGGGAATCCTCTACATTCCCTCATTCCAATACCCCCACCCCCCCACCCCAAGCTGGTAGTGGGCCAGTTGTGTGAGAGGTTCGGCTGAGCTCACGTAAAAACTCGTAAGTGTGGATTCTAAGGCACACTTGTGGCTGAATGCACTCTCCTTGTGACCAACCCTTGCCTCTCCTGTTGCGCAGGGATCTTCTCTCCAAGCATGGGGGAGATTTTTCACCCCGCCGCAGACAAAGTAGCTCTCTGGGCTTGGCACGTGAGAGGCTTAACTTGAACATTGCGGGCTTGCCGGCAAGGATGAAACGATCCAGTGCGCAAGAAAGGCTTCAATGCATTCTGCATACGATCAGAATTGGAGTATATTTGAACAATGGAGTGCGGAAAGACTCGTTGCTCCTTTCCTTTGTTCTGTCACGGATGTGTTATGTTTTCTGCAGGAACTTTTGGATAAAGGCAGATAAAGGCTTCTCTACCGTTAATGTTCTTACTGTAATATCTGCATGTCAAGTAGAGGTTGATGATAATACAATGGGTCAGCACCCACTTGTATGCAGGTTTATGAAAGGTGCACAGCGTTTCTAAACTACTGATTCCACCTTGGGATCTGTCTGTGGTCCTGAATGCATTTTTCCAGCCCCCTTCTGAGTCTTTAGAGGGTATTGATTTAAAGCTCCTTTTGTTGAAGACAGCTTTGTTACTTGCTCTTACGACCACAAAGCAAGTTGGTGAAGTTCATGATTTCTTGGTACATAACTCGTGCATGCACTTCGCTTTTGGATTTTTTGAGAGTGACTCTCAAGACCAATCCAGCGTTTTTGCCAAATGTGAGCGAGTCTGCTCTCGCCTCCAAACCATTGGATTTACTAGTTTTTCATCCGCCACCTTTTTCATCATCGAAGGAGAAGCAGCTTCATGGCTTATGCCCGGTTTGTGCTTTACGTCATTATATGGACAAAACAAAAGCACTGACTAAACAGCTTTTCATCTCATGGGCTGATTCACATAGGGGTAAAGCTATTTCCTGCCAGAGCCTGTCTTGTTGGGTGGTGGAAGCCATCATATGTTATAATAGCATGGGACTTGAACCTCTTTAGGGTCAGAGGGCCCATTCTATCACCACAGGCATGACCACTTCTTGGGCGCTGTTCAAGGGTATTTCAGTCCGGGACGTTTGTGCGGCGGACATTGGGCATCGCTTAACACTTTTATAGGCTGGATATTACAGAGCCATCATTGGCTCATTCGAGCCTAAGTGTGAGTTTTAAAAAAATAAATAAATAAAAATAAATAAATAAATTCCTCACTCACATGATGCTCCTCCCCCTCATACATCCTGTTTATTTATTCTTGGAGGAACAGATTGGGATTTGTTTGTGTATGTATACTTATACACATCACTGTGTCAGTGCTGTACACCCCTCACATTTTTGTAAATATTTGATTATATCTTTTCTTGCGACAACACTGAAGAAATGACACTTTGTGAAGTAGTGAGTGTACAGCTTGTGTAACAGTGTGAATTTGGGGGTGTACTTACACTTAGGGGTGTACTCACTTTGTTGCCAGTGGTTTAGACATTAAATGGCTGTGTGTTGAGTTATTTTGAGGGGACAGCAAATGTACACTGTTACACAAGCTGTGCACTCACTATTTTACATTGTAGCAAAGTGTCATTTCTTCAGTGTTGTCACATGAAAAGATATGATCAAATATTTACAAAAATGTGAGGGGTGTACTCACTTTTGTGAGATACTGTAAGTAACCTAAGGTTTTCACTGACCTGAACATGTTTAATCAGCATTTGTCGGTCGTGGAATATCTCACTAATGTGGTTTGGTCTTCCAGTAAACACTGACGTAATCTGAGCTGGGTATTAACCATTACCATGACAATGAAGCAAGCGTCCCTCAAAACTCCATAGAAGCGAAAACCTGCTAGTAACTGCTAGGAACCCTAATTTGTTGTTGTGGGTAAAATGGCAGATTTCTCGACGAATCAGATAGAAGAGAATAAATTATGTATAGATGTGTTATTTAAACAAAATTGGTTATTTTGACCCTTGTTGAGAATCATCTACTCTTGTGTTTTGGTTTTAGTTTGGATCATCTGCTAATTGTATGCCATTTTCCGTATTCTGTTTCATGAAGTAAGAAGCGAAATCGTGACAGATGTTTATAATTTAAGTTTGTGTAAACATTTTGTTCATAATGTGTAATCTGATAATTATCTTAGCATACAGTATGATGTCTTTCTCGAAGGCTTAATAATGGTTGGAAGATCAGGAAGGGATCTGTCTCTATATAGGTTAACCTTGAAAGAATCTCTACATGCTTTCTTAACTGACTTACGCATCTACAAAGAATTTAAATCCACTGACATAAAGTATAAGACTCGGTTGAGGAGCCGCATCTCCAACCTGAAAGACCAGAAGAATCCTGACCTGCGCCGCAATGTGCTTTGTGGCACCATAAGCCCTGAACGCATTGCCACCATGACTGCAGAGGTGCGCTTTTGTCTGCATCTGTACGATCTACAAAACATATTGTTCTTACCATTGCTTCAACTTTTATTATTCAAGGTTGGGACCATGTTAAATTCCTGCATTTTGCCCCCCAGAAATGTGTGTGTGTGTGTTTGTGTGTTTGTGTGTGTTTTGCAGGAGATGGCAAGTGCCGAGCTGAAAGAGATAAGGAAGGCGCTAACTAAAGAGTCCATCCGGGAGCACCAGCTCTCTAAAGTAGGCGGCACTGAGACTGATATGTTTGTTTGTGGAAAGTGCAAGGGCAAGAGTTGCACCTACACGCAGGTAAAGCGCCATACCGCCTTGCTTGTTGTTACCTTTCTCTGGCTATATAAATATTAGTTATTATACAGCTGCTTTTATAACTATTTAAGCATTCACAAAGATGCAAAAATTAAGTTTCAGGCTATGTTTAGACAAGCAGCTCAAATATTTGTTTGATTTATTGATTGATTTGATTGGCTTGTCTTATTTGATCACAAAAAAATCCTCATGTAATTCAGTAAGTTCAGGAAGTAAATTGTTACAAGAAACTTGAAAACACCATGAAAGCAAAAATCCACTTGGGCCATTTGATTCCATGTCATGTAAGAAATCTACACTACAGGGCCATGCACACTTTTTGAACATCTCATCACTTGGTCTCCTCCATACTTCTGAGAAGGCTTTCCAACAGACTTTGAGTGAGGCTGTGGGGATTTGCCAATTCTAGCTACAAGAAAATTAATGAGGTCAGGCTCTGATTTTAAGTGAGGAAACCTGGGACACAGTCTGCATTCCAGTTCATCCCAAAGGTGTTCAGTTGAGTTGAGGTCAGGGCTCTGTGCAGGTCACTTGAGTTCTTCCACTCCAACCCTATCAAACATTGTCTTCAAGGTCCTCACGTGCACATGTTTGAGCCTCTTGGTTTCATTGAAGGGAAATTTTAATGCTGCAGTATACAGAGACATTCTAGACAACTGCCTGCTTTGTGGCAAAAGAAACAAATATGGGTATGATGGTGAGGTGTCCACATACTTTTGCCTATATAGTGCAAATTAAAGTAAATCTTCTAATCTTTTAAATTCCTTAAAATTTGAAAACAGTTTTAGAAAGATTTAATTTGTAATCATCTCTAATCCACAGCAAAATCTCTAGGCTACACACTTCACATGGATGCACAGTACTGGAGTTTTCTGTACAATAGCCAATGTACATGTGTGAGCATATGTAAACTATAGACTGAACAGACAAAATCAGATTAGTTATGTGTACTCGGTATAAAAAGTAGATGTAAGCCATAAAATGGAATTGGCTTTGTTGTGTGAACAAAGCCTAAAGTTTTAAGTGTATATAGTGTAGAATGTAATAACATGCAGCTTTGCCATTTCCAATTTGAAATGAAGTGTCATTAAAGTGCAGAGTGTCAGCTTTAATTGCATCCATACTGTACATTACAGAAATAACAAAGTCACAAAACTGTCCGCTTTCTAAGGTTGCTCATTTGTATACAGCCAGTTTACTTAACTTGAAATAAAGCACCCGTCTATATGCAGTGCTTTTAGCGAGTTTGCCACACCTGCCTAAATTCACCCATTATATTGTTCGAGAACTGAACACACTGAACACACTGACAAGTACACACTCTCTGCCCTTGGCAGGCCTGCACAAGCCTCAAATCTCCTGATACAGTGATGGCAGTAAGACCCCTGCCACTAATGAAGTGTGGTCCTGCATGTACATGTTTTTATCATCTTGTTGGGACTGAGCACTCTGTCAACACACGTTCTCACTATACACAGGTTCAGACTCGCAGTGCTGATGAACCCATGACCACATTTGTGATGTGCAACCAATGTGGCAACCGGTGGAAGGTAAGAGAAACTCCTAACACACAAATTAAAACCCCCACACACTGCAATTAAAGTACTTAAGGTTTTCTGTGATGTATAATAATCTGAAAATCATATAGATAAAATTTGTATAGTTATTTTTGATGAGGCCATGTGGTGGCACTGTTTGCTCAAAGTAATTGAACTTGAGTGTGCTTTCATTTAAATAAACCAATGTGCTAGACTAGATACCCAGTATAAATGTTTGTTTTATAAATTGGTTCAAAATTCTTATTTGGTTATAGATATACATATAATGTTTTTATATGAATAACGCCTCCTTGTTCTTTCTCAATTTAGTTTTGTTAAGAAGCAACAGGATTCTTCATGTAATCAAGTGACAGATTAACATTGTGAGAAGGTACTTTTGTTACTTTTTTTTTCTTCAGATGAAATGTCATTTTTATACTCATTTCATAGCTTTGTAATATATTGTGTATGCATATTGCTATATGCAAAAAAGGCGTTTGATGTAAATTTTATTTTATAATTTTTTTTTGTACTGGGAGTATGTTCATTACCTTTAAGCGCTCGAGTTAACTGGACTTTGTAAGTCAGCATTAGCTCATTTGATACTGCTTTTGCCCCCGATGAAGCACTCTGTGCCTTTTTGTGCTTTCAATGCCGAGATTGTCATGCTTAAAGATTTGTACAAATTCTTTTGCACATCAGTAAGATTTGTGGAAGTGTGTTGTGGATATGCATATGCAGATTATGCATTTGGTAACATTACTTTACACTTTATTTGGATAGTCATTTGTAGATGCTTAATGAATTTTCAGTGATCATTTAACGAATGAACAGTTTAAAATATAGCTTGAAATGTATTTGGTCAACTGAGAAATAACTGATTAGTCCATCAGTGTCATAGATCATCTATCGGAGACCTTCCAGATAAACTAGTACTTTTGCAGCTGGATAATGTGTGAAACGTGGATCTGATTGATGACATTTGACATGTATGATACATTTGTAGACCAGTGGGTCTCAATAAATTTGGAGAAAGATATGCAGAGATTTTTTTGGGGATTGGATGGCATGAGTATCTGGTGATTGTCCAGAACTGATAGTTAAGCAATTTAAACATTAACGTATCACAGACTTTAGTACTAAGCAGACAGGCAAGAACTCATTGAACCTGACATAACTTCAATGTCCTATGAGCAAATCCTGCTGTTGCATACATGCATCCAGATTTCTGTGAAGCTGCTCTGTGATTGTCTATTAAACTCGCTACAAATAAAATTTTAATACAAAAGTGATGAAAAGACCAGCACAGCCATGAGGTTTCTGAAAGTGGTGCCTTAAAAATCTAGTATGGCTTTGTCCCTGTATTTTCAGTATTGCCACTAGAGGGTAGTGAGTAGGTCACATTCTCAAGTTGCTGATTGTCTCTCACTTCAGTTATGTAACTGATAAGGGTTTTCCACACACATGCGTGCACTCACACAAACACAAAAGTTCACACACAGCAAATTAAATGAACTCAAAAAGGACATTAGCTATCAATGATTTCTTAGAATAGCAACAATTCTTGGCAAATCCATCAAGGACATAAACACTCTAAATCTAGAATTCATCAGTGTTTGTCCTGAATGTTTAGATGGACTTCTGTGTCATTTACTAAACACCCAGTACTATTTGCATCCGATCTGTGTGACACTCCATAATTGTAAACTTAATTTCTATTTTTTTTTTTTTTTTTTAAGACCTATTCCAATAAAACAAACAAACATTTTGGATCTGTGTGTTCGGCTTTAAATGTCATCAGATATAATAAACTTCACACCAGTGGCTATTCTATCCATATCACTTGCCAAAAAAGCCACGTTTAAAATCTGAGTCATGCTAATAATACAAATACTTACTTTTAAATACAATACTTTTTAAAAAAAAAAAAATTTTTTTTTTTCGACTTCTTGTTAGCCTTCACAGTGTTATCTGATTAAAAAAAATAAAAAATTATACCCATCTCCTGATCAATACCTTTCAACTGTCAGATAAAACCAAGATGTCGAAAATCCTACAGAAACAGCTGATCTTTATCTGGGGTTAATTAGAATTACTTAATTGTTGACATGTGTAATGATTACTTTTGAACATGATGATTTGACTGCATGTTTCATTTTGAGCCCAGTCACATGTACCATTACAGTGAGGGGGAAAAAAGTATTTGATCCCCTGCTGATTTTGTACGTTTGCCCACTGACAAAGAAATGATCATTCTATAATTTTAATGGTAGATTTATTTGAACAGTGAGAGATAGAATAACAACAAAGAAATCCAGAAAAACGCATGTCAAAAATGTTATAAATTGATTTGCATTTTAATGAGGGAAATATGTATTTGACCCATCTGCAAAACATGACTTGGTACTTGGTGGCAAAACCCTTGTTGGCAATCACAGAGGTCAGACGTTTCTTGTAGTTGGCCACCAGGTTTGCACACATCTCAGGAGGGATTTTGTCCCACTTCTCTTTGCAGATCTTCTCCAAGTCATTAAGGTTTCGAGGCTGATGTTTAGCAACTCGAACCTTCAGCTCCCTCCACAGATTTTCTATGGGATTAAGGTCTGGAGACTGGCTAGGCCACTCCAGGACCTTAATGTGCTTTTTCTTGAGCCACTCCTTTGTTGCCTTGGTCGTGTGTTTTGGGTCATTGTCATGCTGGAATACCCATCCACGACCCATTTTCAATGCCCTGGCTGAGGGAAGGAGGTTCTCACCCAAGATTTGACGGTACATGGCCCCGTCCATCGTCCCTTTGATGCGGTGAAGTTGTCCTGTCCCCTTAGCAGAAAAACACCCCCAAAGCATAATGTTTCCACCTCCATGTTTGACGGTGGGGATGGTGTTCTTGGGGTCATAGGCAGCATTCCTCCTCCTCCAAACACGGCGAGTTGAGTTGATGCCAAAGAGCTCCATTTTGGTCTCATCTGACCACAACACTTTCACCCAGTTGTCCTCTGAATCATTCAGATGTTCATTGGCAGACTTCAGACGGGCATGTATATGTGCTTTCGTGAGCAGCGGACCTTGCGGGTGCTGCAGGATTTCAGTCCTTCATGGCGTAGTGTCTTACCAATTGTTTTCTTGGTGACTATGGTCCCAGCTGCCTTGAGATCATTGACAAGATCCTCCCGTGTAGTTCTGGGCTGATTCCTCACTGTTCTCATGATCATTGCAATTCCACGAGGTGAGATCTTGCATGGAGCCCCAGGCCGAGGGAGATTGACAGTTCTTTTGTGTTTCTTCCATTTGTGAATAATCGCACCAACTGTTGTCACCTTCTCACCAAGCTGCTTGGCAATGGTCTTGTAGCCCATTCCAGACTTGTGTAGGTCTACAATCTTGTCCCTGACATCCTTGGAGAGCTCTTTGGTCTTGGCCATGGTGGAGAGTTTGGAATCGGATTGATTAATTGCTTCTGTGGACAGGTGTCTTTTATACAGGTAACAAGCTGAGATTAGGAGCACTCCCTTTAAGAGTGTGCTCCTAATCTCAGCTCGTTACCTGTATAAAAGACACCTGGGAGCCAGAAATCTTTCTGATTGAGAGGGGGTCAAATACTTATTTCCCTCATTACAATGCAAATCAATTTATAACATTTGTGACATGCGTTTTTCTGGATTTTTTTGTTGTTATTCTCTCACTGTTCAAATAAACCTGCCATTAAAATTGTAGACTGATCATTTCTTTGTCAGTGGGCAAACGTACAAAATCAGCAGGGGATCAAATACTTTTTTCACTCGCTGTATAAAAGGGTATGCACACTTGTGCAGCCAGGTTGTTGAAAGTCTTTTCTTTTACTTTCTTTCCTACGATGTTTCTTTGGTTTTCATTTGAATTTTGTTGCTTGTCTTCACCTTAATGGTGGAAAAAAGATATTACATGATTTATCTTGGTTTAATTTATTTACATCATAAAAAATCTGCAATTTCAACAGGGGTGTGCAGACATTTTATATTCACTATATTTGAGTGTGAAAGATTAGTACTGTTCTCGATTTCTGAAACTTCCTGAATGGGTTTGCATGCACTTGATATATAAAAAATGTCAGGTTATACATGAAGGATAGTCATACACTGAGAAACACGGCACTACTGTCCCTCCCGTTTATGCTTATAAACCCCAAATCAATGAAACTCAAACGATCTTAATTACATAAAATGTATTAGCAGATAAAAGCAAAGATATACAATGCTAATATATTAGGAGCACTATTGGCTCATATCAACAGAAGCCCTCAACCACAAATTGTGACACTATTGACATGCTGTTATCATTATTTCGAGTTAATAAGTCATTATTTCAGGGCATTAGGTTATTTTGAAATATCTCATTATTCCAACTTAATATTTAACACCCCACAATCATTTCCACTGTAAAGCTAAGTTGGACAAGTTTTTTTAAAAGTCACAACTGAATAATAACACAAACATCTTTTATTATTGTCATTATAATCATATCTTCTTTAAAAAAAAAAGGAAAAATAAAAACATTTTTAAAAAATGCAACCCATTTCAAAGTCAAGGAATGAATGAGGATAATTTCTTATTGAAGTCATCTTCAAAAATTGTGATGATATGGCATTGATGGTGGGGATGTAAAGTCCTTTCTGATTGGTGAGAATCTTAAAACAAAAGCATTTTGGTCCATACACATATTTTATAAAATGTAATGCTAATGTCAATAAATAACTGTCCATAGAAGTCCATGAGTGTAGAACATGTGTCTCTGCTGCATGGCACATTGCTGTGGATGGCAGGAGGAAGCAAATAAAATGTGAGTTAGAAAATTAATGAACGTATGTGTGACAGAGGCTGGGCCACAAGGATTCAAAACTCTCAGAAGTAATAACAGCATTCTCACACAACAAAGTAGTACAGAAAAAGAAGGGACAGATTTTTGATGGGGGGAGTGCTGGACATACATTAGTTATGCAGAGGATTATTATAAGAGCATCATAACACAGTTCATATGCAGTCTCATGTGTTCAGTTTTAGACTGTAAGAAGGCTAGGCTAATTTGGCACCTAGAGAAATGTATGTAAACATTTTTGAACACTAACTGTGGAAAAATGTCTGTTTGGCCTGTGTTGTCTAGTGTGTGAAGTAGTTACAGAAGGGTTGATATGTCTTTAAACTTCTGTGTATAAATCTAGGATTAAAAAAATATGACCAAAGGCCCAACTAGTACCTTAACTTCTCTGAACTGTCTTAGACAGGTTCACTAAATCATACACACTCATTATTTCACACGCACACACCCCTCGTACACACCTTAGACTGGTCACATCTTATTGGAAAATATGAACAATACTAAATTGCGCACACACAAACATACACATTATAAATAAATATATACACTCATGGTGTGTGTGTGTGTGTGTGTGTATGTGTATGTATATATATATATTTTTATATATATATTTTTTTATTTATATATATATATATATATATATATATATATATATATATATATATATATATATATATATATATATATATATATATATAAAATGAACACAAATGTACATGTCATGCACAACTGGTATTTCATTTGAGAAAATAAAACAAAAGGACTTTGTACTATGAATCCTGTTTGACAAATAAGCTGATAAATCTAAAACTAATAATTCTAAATAGAATGTTTCATTCTATCGTTAAAGTCTCTGACATTTTCATCATATAAAAATCCTTATATTCTATGCTAAATAGATATTTACATATTTAAAAAAAATAATAAGTATAATGTTATAATGAAAGGCTAAAAGGTGTGCCGAGAGGGCCATGACCAAATGAAAACAGCACTGGTGGCTGTAATTTGATTTCTTTTGTATACATAAACCAAACACACCTCTCTGATGAGGACTGGTGGACTGTAAATGCCTTGCAACATTATAATATGAAATCAGGGAGAGATCATTTCAGTTTGGAACCAAAGCACTGGAATGCATTTTCTCTAACTATTCAGGAGAAAGGTGTGTTTTCAATTATGTTTGGCATACCCTTGTCATCCCTCTCACAGAGCATGTGGAAGTCTACATCAGTGACCTCCAGGGGTTCCATGATCAAATATATCATGACTGGTCACTTGAACTGAATGGGTTTAATCCAAAACTCAACAACTCAAAAAACGTACACCTTTTAAATAAGTCAACGTGGATGATGAAGAAGTCACACATAAATGCTCTATGGCTCCCATAAATAGGCAAACTAAATTGTACATAATTAAATATTTAACCTAATATTTACCTAGTTGGATTATGTAGAATAGTTCTGTGGAATTTATTTTACATTTAAAGGGGCTGAAAAAAAGTGTGTGTATTTTAATGGAGGAAGATTTATCAATCACAACACACAGCAAGCATATAGTTGAATCAGTTTCCTTGGTGATTTGTTCATTATTTGTTTTGAGCAGCTTACAAACAAGCTAACAAATAAAGTTATTAGCAATGGTGGGAAGTAAAGTACATTTTAAAACAAATTGGTTATTCTATAATATCTACAATATTTATTGGAACGAAGTAACTTTTTATGCAAGTAATTGATTAAAATTCTACATTCTAATGGATGTGGCAAGGCGGGTGGATGATCCCTTAATACAGTTATATGTACATTTCTACATTTTACATGTGATGTTTGTACCCATTCATGCTAGTGATGTGACACCAAAATGGAGGGGAAAATCATGAGCTTCTTATGATTAAAAAGCCATCCTTCAAATCTTAAAAAGAAAAAAGGAAGTGACCTAATATCCTATCGCTCCAAATATTTACCTGTTTTTAGCTATGTTTTGGATGTATCTAGTACTTTACCCTGAGTACAAAAATTTGAAGCTGTATGTTAACTTTTACCAGAGTATTTATTTAGATTTGCACTTTTACTTGAGTAAGGAATGAAACTTTTCCACTTCTGTTAGTTCCGTAATTGTTCAGGGAGTAGTAGGCTATATAACACCCCAGTATAAATTATTGAATATTTTATTGCTTCGGTATACATTTATAAATAGCCCCACTGAATCTGAAAACAAAATTACCCCAGGTTGCAATGCCTAGAAGGTTTGCTTCTCAGTTACATACTCAGTCGATACCCCAGCCATCCCACTGCTTACCCAAAAAGAATTCACCTGAGCTAATAAGCTAATTAGATACTGGAAAGGCCCTTACGACAGTGACAAGGATTCTTAAATGAGCACACTGCTACAAACAATATTGAAACACGACCCAAAACCTCCTCCAGATTGGGGATTTCAGGGGAAAGGCATGTCTATATCAGTCAGGTAGAAATGGCTTTACACAAATACAGCTAATGGAACAAAAACAGTATTTAGATCAGTGCCATAATAAATGAGTTCATAACACTGCCTATTGTATTTGCCCAATTTTTCACTCATACTGAGGACAAACACACATGCACACAGAACAGTGGTTGTCTTTCATATTCACATTTTGAAATGTACAGACAAAGATGGCATGGGAGGTAAACAAGCTCACAGTGGTAGTACCAGCATTGATTTCAGGTCTTCTACACAACTCCATTCTTAATAGAAATTACAAAATGGAGTTCATACCAAGTACCATTTGGGCATATGCAGAAGGCTATAACCTACAGCAAAAGGAATCCTAGAAAGCTTGCTGGTCATAAAGTGACATTTTACGTGGCATTGTGCCAATTAAAATAAATTCCCATTTTTGGGGGAAACCTGGAACTGTTGATGCATATGGTACCATTTCACTGCCTTAACTGTATTGAATATAATGGCAATTTGTGCTGTGATTGAGCTATAACAAATACCATTGTGTGTGTGTGTGGGTGAGCAGCTAATGAATCTAAAATAAGGACTTGCCTAGAATTTACATAGAGACAGTTTAGTAAATGTTCACATTGAACATTTTACTGGTTGCAGTCTGGTACCATTGTGATGGATGGACCCATCCAGGGTGTATTCCCAGTGTTCCCGGGATAAGCTCTGGATCTGCAGCGACCCCAAATAGGAGAAGTGCTTACTGAAAGTGAGTGAGTGAATCTTGTAGCAGTTTTACATTGACTATAACTATTTTTGCCATATTGGATAATTCCTGGGAATTTTAAAGTAGAATAAAAAGTCGCTGAACAATAACTAAAAATCAACATAATATACAGTGATTACTTTTTCTACACTTTTACAGTAGTATAATGAAGTTAATTCTGTATTGGATTTATGTCTATGAAGGTTTTCAGTCACTAAGTTTTTTTAGCAATGGCATGTCAAAGATACTGGAAGTGTTTTACAGACTTTAAGCCATTTTCTAATGAGGTTTTTGATGATAAACTGAAATTGAAGCTCCTTGAGAAAGTAGGAAAATGTGAACACTTTACTAGGTATACATAGTGCTACATGGCACCTGCATAAGCCTTTCATCACAACTTATTTAACCCTACATTAATTTAATTGATTTTTCCAACAGGCATCAACTGCCGTAAAGACAGCTTTTTCTATTTATTTGAAGTCAAGCTGTTATAACACCTGAATCAAGTAACAGTTTTGGTAACATAAGGCTGTGTTGTGACACTTTCCAGACTTACTTACAATAGAATATCACACTAAATGATGTAGCTCAGTGTATATCTGGTGTATCAGTCACATTATGTAATTGTGTTATGTAAACCTGCAAGTGCCTTTATGTCAGCTGATGACTGCTGGAATAATGCTATATAAAGGGTTGTCAGCTGTCATGAAGGGCTCATGTAGTTCTATGAGCAAGTAAGGTGTTTACAAAAGTCTTCACAACTCCAGTAGTCTTGACGTACTACTAATAGACCAACTGCTCTATGGATTAAGTGAGTTATTGGGGGAGAAGTTGTAATATGCATCCGCTCAGCTCAACCCATCCACTCAGCATTACAATAATAGGCTGCAGCTTGTAATTCCCAGAAGAAATATGATTTTCATCGAAATATACAGTACCATCACTATCAGCACAATAAACAATAATGGTTAAAGCTGTTTGTCTCTATAAGGCCCCATCCACAAATTTACAGATATTTTAGAAAACGTGGTTTTTACCCCTTTCAAAAGACACAAACAAAACACAAAATCGCATCGACACAAACAGCATTTCTGAAAATACATATACGGCCAAAAGTATGTGGACACCTGATTATTGATCATTCCAAAACCATGGGCATTATTATGGAAGGCCCACATATGGATGTTATGGTCAGGTGTCCACACACTTTTGGGCATATAGTATATCACTGTCCATATGAAAATGCAAAAATGATTTGAAAACATTGAGAGGCCATGAGAAGGCAGCGATAGTATTTCGTACTTTCATTGCAAGCATGTGGAATGAGTGGTAGAGAAAGTGAAATGTGGAGAATCACCAAAGGTTAATTCAGTCATTCATTCATCTTCATGAACTTTTTTATGCTGGTCAGGGTTGTGGTTTCCCAAAAGTTCTAAAATGAAAAATGTCAAATTCATATGTGTAGCCGGACATTGATGTAGAACTACTACTTAAGGTTACACTTGAGTCCTATTAATGGATTCAGGCACCTCTGTATGCGGATGTAAGATTAATAGAAAGAGAAATTAAATTAGAAACACAATAACAAATATCACATAAGCAGGCATGATAAACAAAGTACTAGCATCCATTACACATGCAAACTACAATGGGCAAGCTCAGATTCATACTGTGACATCAGTGTTTTTCAAAAACAAAGTTTTTCATGTCTACACTAAAACAGTAAAAACTAAGTTCTAAAATTTCTCCACCTTGGAGTATGGTTTCAAAACCTCCTTTTTCAATGACCCAAAATACAGTTTTTATGTGAATTGTTTTCAGAAATATCCATATACATGTGGACAGGGCCCAAGTGTGTGTTTGCTTGCAGATCTCTGTGACCATCCAATATTAGGATGTCCTATCCCAAGCCTCTGTGCGCTGAAGCCCAGATCAGACTTTTGGCAGTGAAATAGTCCTAAAATCAGATGAATTCAATAAATCTATTTGTGTGGCACAATGAATGTAAGTCCCGCACAGTACACAAGCCAAGGCCAAGATGCTCAGGTAGAGTTCCATTCATCATGCTAAGTGACTGTTCACAAACTGTAGAAATGTCAACAAGGACACACAATGTCATAGATGTGAAGCACCACTTTTCTATAAACTGCTTGGTGTTTTACCAGAGTTCATCTCTATAGCCTGATTTGGGTCCAATAATTGAAGGGAGCTGGGGTTGTTCTGGTTTTATTCTAATGGAAGTGTTTGTTAGGTAAAGCCTTATAGGTTGCCTCTTATGATTAATAAATGACAACATGAATAGGAAGACACACAAGTGAGGTAAATCACAGTGCAACTGTTCAACCAGACAAATTTAAACTACTAAGAACAGTGTCCAGATTATATTATAAGGTAATAGCAACACTAACACTGGTTTCGCTTGATATGTGATTAAAAAACATACACATATGAGGTTTTGAGGTGCTTTGCATCTATAAACAATACTTATAAATTCATCTGAATTAAGGAGTTTATTTGCCAAAATATTACAATACTGAAAAATTACTAAAGAAACACTGGAATTTATCCAGAAGAGAAACCCAGAAAGCAGCATCTCTGATTTTTCATAATTTTTGCCAAGGAAAGTGTCATGTGACCCATCAAGCTTTTCATCCTGTAAATAAGGATGTGCCAGAGAGGCCGGGGTTTGCTTACACACACACACACACACACACACACACACGCACGCACACACGCACAGTGCAATATGAAGCACTCACTCGGTTTGCGTCATCCGTACCGGATTTAAAATTGACTGTACAAGAACAAAAGTTGACAAAATAGAAAATAAATAACATTAACAATACTAAATTTAAAATGCATTTTGAGTGACCAGTCTAATTAAGACTTAAGCATTTTCTCACCACTCACTTTTTTCTATTTTCCATTTCCTGTTGTTTTCAATAGTATTTGTTAAAACTTGTTAACATTCTAAATATTATTTTCTTTTCTCTTTTCTTTTTTTTTGCAACTGGGAAACTTTCAACCCCTCCGGTACCAAACGTAACCATCCACCACTACCCAACCCCATGTCTCAAGAGCTGATCTCTGAGAAGGGAGACAGTGGACAGGTCAAAGGTCATAGATAATAGGCAAACCGGTCGTATGCGGAATGGAGAAAGTCGACTCCAGTGTGTCTTATTGCAGAAGCTCTCTCGTCTTTTGTCAACTCATGACATCAGGTAAAAAGATAAAACAAGTTTTAAACTGTGTTTGTACACATACCTATGGAAAAAATGAGCAAAGGACAAAGAGACTCGCGTGGATCAGTAGTTGTTTCCGTCATCACAAGCAGTGGAATGACTATGACTACTTCTTCAACCCTGTGTCTTCCAGTTTCAGTCTGTGCAGAATATTCTTGAGGGATGGCCTGTCCTCCAAGACAAGACAACAGACGAGAGGTGAAGGCAAAGCAAAACACTGGGGGAAAAGAGGCATAATCCAACCATGACAAGAAGCCAACATGTACTTTCTCCTTTAGTGGTTGTGTGATGGAAGGATGAATGTGTAGAGAGAGAGAGAGAGAGAGAGAGAGAGAAAAATGGATAGACGTGGGTCTAAGATTCAGAGGAGGAGCGTGAGCCCCCCTGCACCAGTGACTTATATATGGGTGAGTTGAGGAAGCGTGGGTACGAGTCTCTGTGCATGAGGGTGTAGATCTGCAACTGTGCGTCCTCAAACGTGTGCGGCGTTGGGTCTTGCATCTTCCTGTTGATAACCTCCCGCACCCGCGAGTCCAAACTCACCTGCCAGAGAGAGACAGAGGAAACAGAAAATGTGACAAGCTTTAAACAACTTGAGAGTTTATAGAGGTAGAGTTTAGTGGAGTTGACCTATGATCTAACATTTTATATCAAGATTTTCTGAGGGTTTTGCATTTTATATGAAGATTTTCTTGCAGTGTTTTTGTAAAAAAAAAGAAAAAAAAGAATAAAACTCTGGTTTTTGGTTTTCTGGCTTTTGGTCACCTTTTTTTTTATTCATGGTATAATATTCCCCATTATATTGAAGAAAAGTGCTCATTGGATCACATACGTATCTAGTTAGCTAAGGTTGTGCTTAATCTCTAAGTTACTACAGAATATGCTCATCCAAAGTGGCAGTGGTGCAACAATTGTTGATCTTTATAAAATTCTCATTCATGACTCCATTAAATTCCATAAGATGGATTACCTGTTTTGAGTGACAAATGATTAAAAAGAATGCTACTATTTGATAGATATAAGCCAACGTTCCATTGATTTGGTTGCCTTTCTTGATTTTGGGCAATCATGTTAGCTCAATGACTGTATAAATGAGTGGACAATATGGTGCCATTTACTCCCATTGTGTTTTTGAGGCCTTTTCTGGGTTAAAATGGGAGTCACCATCTTGCGAAAATTGGAGCTAGAACATGACTGGGTGGACAGTGGGTCCATCTCTCACATTCCCATGTTAGTGATGGACACTTGTACGTGAGAGTCCACGCTGTTACCTGAACTGCAACTTTAGATGGCGCATCGGCTAACCAGAGTGGCAAGTCCAGTGCTATTAATAAATATATAACGTAAATTTTTGCAGGTATGTTGATTTTACCAGTGACAGGAAAAAACTTTAGATCTTTGAGTCATGACTGAGCTACCATTATCCATCATTCATCAAAGTAATGTAATTATAAGTAGTGAACAAGACTTGGCTTTGTTACAGAACTATTGAGAACTTCACCTGCGTGTTGGAGTGTGTGCACATTCATGTAGCTCGACTGTCATGCCCTAACTTGTCAATCACCTCATCAACCACACCCTTTTATTTAAGGAAAAATATTGGGAGAGAAACAAGGTCAACTGAGCTTATAAAAATGACAGAACACTATTTCCAAAAATAGTTTGTGGATATTTGTGTAATTTAAAATTCAAGTTAGCAATTTTCCCCATTCGCTAACATGGGAATGAGAAGGGGTAGAAATGGTACTACAGCCAATTACTAGAGGGCCTCAGAGACATCTTAGCTTCACTTTTGAATTCATGTCATGACGTCCGCCCATATATACAGTCTTTGAGTTAGCTCCATAGGAGTTATTATTGCACCTAGTGATCTGCAATAAGCACTAATAGAGGTCCATTGGGGAAAGAATCACGCTGCCCCATGCTTACTGAACAGTTTCAGTAGAGGACAAGACAGTTAATAAGAGGGTTTCAAGGGTCCAAGTTTTTATGCCAAATTGGGCTAGTTTAAAATACTCTGTTACTGCCAAGATCATATTTTATATCAAATAATTGGAATTAAATCTAATACATTTCCCCAAAGAAAAACAAATTGCTGACAGTGGGACTATAATGTACAGAACCATTTCCATTGTAAGATATATTGCAATGACTGGGAGAGGGAAAGGAGGATTATGGAGTGGATAATGTCTGTACATCAGAAATGTGTGTGCATCGAAACAAAAGCTGAAAAAAAGAAGAAAAATGTGTCTTCCTTTTTCAGTGTCCAAATTTTTTTTTTTTGCTAGTTTCAGGCCTTTTGTGTGGTCTTTGTGATGTAATCATGGTGAAATTTTGCTGAAACCTGGCAACCTTAGTTAATGAGTTACATTTGCAGCATTTGGCAGACTCCCTTATACAGCACAACTTACGTTTATCTCATTAATACAACTGAGTAGTTGAGGGTTAATTGCCTTACTCAAGGGCCCAGCAGTGACAGCTTAGCAGTGCTGGGATTTGAACTCACAACCTTCCAAACAGTAGTCCAACATCTGAAACACTGAGCTAACACTTCCCCAGGGTTTTTGTGTTTGCCTCCCTGGTGATGGGAAACACACCTGCTGTATCAAACGCCACTTAATTAAAACCACTCAACACAAGTTACTAGAATGTACTGTATGCTGGATGACTTTATGCTGTCAACCTTTAAACAATTTTGGGATTATTCTAAAAAAATCATCTTCCTGTTATCCTGCTCCAACAAAATCTATGGTCGTGAGCCACTGCTGATGTAAACCGCAAATTAGGAAATAAGAGGTCTAATATTGGCTAAAGTTAAATATGTGAGCATCATTCTACCCTATCTTATTCACGAATGTAGCAGATTCAATATTTGTTTTACAGCCTAATGATAATGCCTCTTGCCATAATTAGTTTAAACCATATAGATATAATGTTGGACATAATGTTGTCATTGGTCCAAGTTTTTTATTAGTTTTTATTTGATGTGATTATTTTTTGTTTGGGATGAATAGGCTTTATTGAGCAATAGGTAATTAATACTCAAATACAGAAGAAATTGAGAAGCAATCATAAAACACAGAGTATTAAAATACTGGCATCAGCAAGACACACTGACGATGGTTGTGCTCATTCTGAAAGCCTAAGTGCTCGAGAATAATTTACTTTTAATGTGGCCTATTTTAGAAACATGGATGATACAGCAGGTATTGTTGATTCCTAACAGTTCCAGGCTGCAGGGTTCAATCCTGAGCTTGGGTTACTGCAGAGTTTGTCCCCATGTTGGTGTGGGCTTCCGCTGGATATTCTGGACTTCCCTCCTTCCCTCCCACCTCTCAAAACATTATGGTATGTGGCTTGGCAACATTAAAACTGGGAGTGTGTGTGTGTGTGTGTGTGTGTGTGTGTGTGTGTGGGGTGTGGTGTGGTGCAGTGTGATGCCCTGGAAATGACTGGTGTTCCTGTGATACATTCTGTGACCAGGATAGAAAAGAATCCTGTCTAAATTTCATGCCCGCACAACAACGTTACAATATAAATTTCTGCTGGAAATGTGATGGATTGATGTTAAAGGAGCTCTTGAACACTGACTGGTCAGGCTGAAGTCACCACTAATCAGCACCACACATGAAAGTGGCCCAAATCAGAAAAAAAAATCTGCTTCACAGTGATTCTTGCAGTTTACACTGTCAAAATCTGAAAAAAGTAAGCCAATTATCTGCTGTATGAGTACAGCCAAAGACTTACAGACATCTCAGTATCATGAGTCAGTGACAATGTCAGACAATTTAGCTTCTAAGATTTCCATAAAGCCAATGTGACCAAAAACTCAGTGAGGAGTCCACAGAAAGAACCAGTGGGTTACCCACCCTATTGCTCATTCCTGTGTCCCCCTTAAATCAGCTCCCACAGCCTTCCTCACTTCCTTGCTCAGCACACTACAGCCTATTTATATAACACTTCTTGGAGGCCAAAGGGAACACAATTTATTGCTTCCTGTGGATTGTACCTAATGTTGTTGAGAGAGAGAGAGAGAGAGAGAGAGAGAGAGAGAGAGAGAGAGAGAGAGAGAGAACACTCTTATATGCTCTTCCAGTGGTGCTGTGAGCCAGCATACACAGTTGAACTGACCCCAGCATTGCACATTAAAGACACAGAAGGTTTAAATTAACATACACCGAAACACAGGACATGTGCATTCCATCAGGGAGCAAGCATGTATGATCTGCTGTATGATGATGTATGATGCTGTATGATGATGTATGATGTATGAAGTTTTTTCCCCATTTTCAACACACATCAATGTAGCACAAACTATTCAGCGCTTGACCTCATTAAAAATTCTTTTAAATATCTTAGTTGAGACAGTCACAACCTATGATTCAGTCACATTGGAAATAAATTGCATCTGACTGTAATATTTTAGTCAAATTAATATAATATACAGTATATCTCTATCCTACTCCAAACCAGAACCTGAGAGCAGCAAGAAAATTGTAGTTCATAATTTCAATGTTTTTATTTAGCAAATAAAACAAATTATTTTGTTATTTGCCATAATTTTTTTTTTTTTAATTTACAATAAAAATACAGTGACACAAACATAAAAATTGTAGACCTTAGTGTTATTTAATCTTTTACTATAGTTGCATTATCAAACAAGTTTATGATGTCACTTTTTACACATATCAGATAGCCCTAGTCTAATGTACAGAACACATAGGCAAATACACTGGTTCTACACACTGATATGATAAAGAACAAATACAGTAATTGTAAAAATACCAGCTGAACCATTACAAAGATACACAAACTCTGTGTATGTGTAAGTGTGTATGTGTGTGTGCGTGTGTGTGTCTGTCTGTTTATTTTATCTTACTATCCTTATGTGGACCTTACATCAACATAATTATTAATCCAGCTAACCTAAAGCTGTGTATGTGTGTCCACTTGTTTTTATATCTTGGTGGAGACCAAATGTCCCCACAAGGTCAAAAGTGTCTAGTACTCAGATCCTTGTGGGGACATTTGATCTCCCCAAGATGAAAAAACATGCCCAAGTGTGTTTGTGTGTTCGTGTGTGTACACGTATAGCAGTACACCAGCCAATCACCAAACATACGCATCTTTGCTTAGTCTATAGACTCTTCAATGGTTTCAGTGTGTCTATAATTGTTAGCTATTACACCATTAACAAAGTCAAATACAGTAAGCCACATGACTCACATGAGTCTGTGTGTGTGTGTGTGTGTGAGTGATTTAGCTATAGGTATCATTAAAATTACCAGAATTTCTTCAATGTAGATCAAACTAAGTTCTACCTGTAAGTATGATCCCTACTCCCATATCATAAGCAAAATGAATTATGTGGGTAATTGCATGAATTCTGATCTGTACTTTTACACTGAGGTCACATTGCCAAATATCAGATCTGTATTCTATTCTATTCAGTATTGGAAATGGCAGTCAACATTTTTACACTGGTATAAAGATTAAAGTCTGCGTGATTTAATTAAGGATGTTAAACATGCGTTTAACATGTGTTTCCTAAAACAAATTGCCTGGAATTTGATCCCCTTGTGAAAAAGTAAAAAAACCTCATCTACATTCAAATTAGTCAACATGTCTCTGCATAAGTATTTAAGATCACTGCTTTGATTTCAAACTCAAACGAGGTTTCCTTGGAATGGGAAATGAAAACAAAACCTGCTCTAGCAAGTCACATCTGAACTTGTATGTACATGCTCACACACACATGCACACACTCAAACACACACACGAACACCCACTGCACTACAGCTGACCCAAAGCAGCTCTCAGTACTTACAATACATCTTTAATGCTTAATGAGATCTTTATTTCCTGTTTTAAAGGAAAAGAGTGAGAGATGAAGAGAGATCAAGAGAGCAGATAGTTAATCAAAGACCATAGAGAGATGCTGAGCTATAGATAGAGTGAGCTGTTAGACGGACAGATGGTAGAAGCGGGTTAGGTAACATCTGACAGAGCGCCATGTTCCTCATTATGAAGTGTGTATAAGTGGGTGTGCATTTTATTAATGCTATGCATTAAACACAACCTGATTTCTTTTCCATTTCCACTGTTCTAGGAGGAAGACTCCCTCTGACCTTTGTGCAATTATTCGCATATAGTAAACAACAGCTCTTTCATGCAGGTTGGAAACAAAGCCATTTTGGTTAAAACTAAATGTGAAAAACTATGACAAATTACAAATTATGACAACATCAAACACCATTCTTAGATAAATGAGGTGGACCTGCTATAAAGAACTGTGCATGTGACTGTCCCTACAAATATCCATCTATTCATTTCAGTCAGCACTTTATCCTGGTCAGGATTGTGGTAAATCCGGAGCCTATTCCCAGGAACACTGGGCATGAGCCAGGAATTCATTATGACACTATAGTTCATTGCAAAATACCATGCACAAACATCCACCTACCGGCATGTTTTTGTAAGGTGGAGGAACCCAGAGAAGACATAAGAATTCCACACACACCACATGCATTGTGATTGGAATGTGATTGGAATAAAATCAACATACTGATGACAGACTGTGGTAAGATCTTAGACAGGTGTAAACGTAGTAATAATAATAATAATAATAATAATAATAATAATCATAATAATAATCATAATAATAATCATAATGCAAGCTGGTATTACAGAGAAAGTCCCCAGCCACAGGATATTATTTCAGATCAGAAAAAAAAAAAAAACTTCATAGAATTTGCAATTGCTGCAAACTCGGCTTGCCATTATTCCTGGTGCTGCCTAACAGACAGCTGATGGGCACAATCATTTCCATCCTATTCCAGCTCTAACTTCCTGCACTGCACCTCGATTATATGTATATAATCCATATTGATCACAATGTGTGCACAGTGAGGGAGATGAATATGCATATAAATACTGGTGCAACATCGCATCATTCATTATACAAATGTAAAACGTGTAAATATATGCTTATATATTCTTTCACACGAGTCTGTAGAACAGTTAGTTCCTTTAACACCAATCTCTGGTGTATTGAGGTTCTTTTTTAGTTTTCACTCAAATGATTTTGTGTGTGTACTTTTACATTGATGTTATGGTTTTATGCTCTAAAATATAGTACATTCTTTAGTTTATATTTTTATTTCAGTTTTCAAAACAGTTAGGCTCAATGATTATGATCGATTAAGGCTCAATCGATTTTCAATTGAAATTGCAATTTCTGAAAGTGTGGATAAGTGTGCAACCCCTTAAAAAACATAGTAGACTGGCAATGTAAATTCTATCTTGACTCCACAAGCGTGATGCGTAGTCTGGCTAACCTACTGTATGAGAGGACGAGTTGCTGCAGTCACATGAACGAAGCAAGCGCTAGTTAGCAGCAAAAATTGTGTAGGCTTGCAGTAGTGAGCCTGGTCCGACAAGTGGATGTGAATCCAACAAGTGAAGCCGACCTTACAGACAAACAAAATTGCATATCAAACGTCTGGAAATATTTTGATTTCAGGAAGACAGACACCCTTCAACAGCAGATGATTTGCAAAAGATGCTGAAAAACAATCTTATACCAGCATCTCAGATGGTAACACAAATCACAACATGATGAATGTTTAGCTAATCACAATTCCGGAGCACAGCCTCGAGCTGTTAAGTAGCCCATTATCACTCAGATGTTTAAAAATGCATGTTAAATCAAAATCGCAATGCTGGCAAAAAATAAATTAATTGCAATTAGATTTATTCCTGAAGTGTGACCCACAGTCTAAAATCTTTTCTGCATTATGATTTTCTCTTTGATTGGTTTTTATTTCCGTATTTAATTGTACCTCATACTAAATGTCTCATTTGTGTCCTGTATTACTCTATTTGTAAGTGTCTAACTGGTTTTGATGTTTTTTTTTAAGCACGTTGCACTGCACTTTGAACTGCAATTAAAAAATATAAAAGGAACTATATTGTCTCTATATAATAATAATGATAATAATAATAGTTATTATTATTATTATTATTATTATTATTATTATTATTGTTATTATTACCTCTTTAGGTGAAAGAATAGAGATGTAGTCTTCGTAGATCATGCGTGCCTTCTCCTCTATCATGTTCTTGCTGATTTCCTTCTTCAGATCCTCGCAGGCCAGCCAGAAGAGCATATTCTCCTCACTGTACTCTGTGCGTAGAAACTCGCGAAACACGTTCCGGCCTGCCGGGTTCTTCATCAGCTTATCGAAGGACTGAGCCCACTGTTTCATCTCCTCCACCGTTGGTTTGGTGCTGAAGAAAAAAACCCAAACATTTAATTAATTTGGGCTGCAGACGAGTGTGTCCTCAGGCTGCTTAGTGTTTTTTATGTTTTATTTAAAACAATGGGAAAAGCTATGGAATGATCAAGTGCTGCACAGCAAAACTATATACAGAGCAGAAAACACCTGAGATTTCTCACTATTAGGGGTTTGCCAGAAATTCAGATTTGTCCCAGTCTTAGAACAAGCTTGGGCATTCAGTGGGATGCAAATCTCAAAAGTCCATCATACTAATGATAAAATTCATCTGAGACCTGCAGCCTACAACCTGCCCTGTTTTCCAAAATTTGCAAAATTCCCCCCATGACTTACAAGTATCTAACAATTATGTCATGAGTGGTGTACCGTTGATTTCTTTTGAACTAACTACCTACAAGGCTAATTAGTAGTGGCCAAATTAACATCAGATGTTGCAGTTGATTACTACCTAACTAAACCTATCTTCCTGCTCTTTAAACGTATTTCAGTTTACATTTCTAAGAAATCTGGCTTTTGTTTGTGGTTTTAGAAAGGAAATCAGGTTGCAATGCATTCTGGGGCCAGTTGAGAGTAATAAAGTATTAGGATATGGTGACAGCGGATTCCTCCGAAAAGAAACAATAACCGACAAAGGAAACTGACATGTATTTAATTAGTTTGCGTGTTATGATCCATACTTGAGGTTGTTTGTCATGTTGTTTCTAGCTTGAGCTCTTCTATCTGCGATATGATCAAAGAATATAAAGAAGTATAATTATTGTAAAACAGCAAGGCCCACTAATATATTTTGAAAATGATAACCATGTTAGAAATAAGTAATTATTGCATAGCCAGAACAGATGCCTGGAATAAAAATGGTCAAAGGCCCTGCGGAAGTGCCATAATTTTGGTGGCTGGAAGTGCTTGGGCTTCTGATCAGTAGTCCTGAGCAAATATCATACATAGCAATTGCTAATGAAGTGGAACAAACATGGCATTTATATTTAAACAAGATCTCGGCATCACAACAGAAGGTTCGATTGTTGTGGGATTCTAACGTTTATTATGATGCTCAAGCTAGAAAACGTTTGAATATGCTCCAACCAAGAATAACTGAGAAGGCTGTATTCGAATATGTGTCTGTGTGTGTGTGTGTGTGTATGTATGTGTGTATGATCTCACCAAGCTTCACAGTTTGGTATGGTCTCCAGCTTAGTCTCCTGGGCTTTCAATCTCTGGCGACTCTCATCTTCTCTCCTAATAGTGAGACTGGAAGGTGGTAAAACGGCATTGAGAAATAACAGTTGTGCCCGAACCATCTTGGCCTGGCCACACAGACACACACAGACACAGACACACACACACACACAGATACACGTGACATGAAGGGACAAACATTCCTAACACATACACTCTCCAGCTCACCCTTATTATTGTACACATACACATGCTATTTATCACAGAGATATGTTAAAGCATGTGTAGCGCTACAATCTTGAGTCATGGAAAAGACCTGGGATTCTCATCTCGCTCTAGCTGCTCAGATAGCAGCTAATACGCTACTAAATGGCCTGAAAGTATAATGGAATCATTCCATTTCAAATAAGTCATATGCTTATATAGGTGGGGCAATCAAACTTCAGATTTTTCTGTCTGCTATATGGTCACTGTGGTCTTCAAATCTGTTTCCATATATGATTTTGTTCTGCTTGTGACCACAGAAGCTGTCAATAGAGCAGTTCTGAGCTAGTCAGGCTGACCGCAAAACCTCAGGCCCTGCTTCAGCATGTGGCCACGTGCTGCGAACACTGCACTGTGGTCCACGACTTACACCTAACACAGATGTGTGTAGCTTGGCTGCGGTGCTAGATCTTCCAGTTGCAGCTTTATGCTATCGTTTATGGAGATTCTGTCAGAAATAGATCTGTGGAAGCTCTTTTATTAGGCTGTAAAAGCATTCCTAAGTGGCTGACAATGTACATGTGTGTGTTTGTGTGTGTGTGTGTGTAAGACAGAGAGAGAGAGAGAGAGTCTGTGAATATGCAGCCATATCCCACAGAGCTCTTGGTAGAATGAGAGCAACCTCCTGGTACACAGCGCTCACACACACACACACACACACACACACACACACACACACACACATATCCAGAAACACATGTAAAAGGACAGAAGGCCTTGTGAAATCAGTGATGAAGAGGAAGTAACTGGAATTGTTCACGTGACAAAAAGAAGGTATATCAAATCAAGGACATGAAATCAAACTAACCATCAAACAAACTGCACCAAGGAAATCAATTAAACAAAAAACAATAATATTTAACAAAAATAGAGGTGAGAAATAGGTGAAAAGGGTGTATGGGTCATACCAAGAGCAGCTACAGCAGCAGCACCAGCAGAAGCAGCAGGCATTGGGTCTCTGTGTGGGGGGCGAGTGTTGCGCGCGGCTCGGGGACATCTCGCTCCGTGTCATCGGAGACTCGCGCTCTGCTGGGACAGGGCCTGTGTACTGAGACACACACACAGTAAGGCACCTGGACAGCGTACACACCAGTAGTGTCTAAGTGTGAGTCCACTACCAAGAACCATTTAGCCATTTGAGACTAAAATATACTTAAATATCATGTCTGTTTAAATGTTTTTAATTGTTGTGACAGCAATTGTGACCCCAAGTGACCTCATTATGGTTCTCTATGCATTAAGCACTATTGTTGCTATTGCTGTCAGTAAAGAAGAATCATTTTTACTTATATTATTGAAGAATGGTGCAGTTTGAGAAGTATAATTTAACAAAACTGCATTTAGTGCTTCATTACTGATTTAATAAAAAGTCAGACTTTTGGATCCTATACATGCGATCACATGCTTACATACAAATACATCCACACACATGCACATTATACAGAGGTCATACATTAAGATGCACACAGTCGTGCAGCCACAGAATAAATCAAAATTTGCTGTGTATATGACACATAAACATCTACCAGATATTTGGTCCTTCAATATCACAAACTTATACAGTCGTGTGAAAAAATAAGTACACCCCATGGAAATTGTTTTTTTTTTTTTTTTTTTTTTTACACATTTGGACAAGCAATCTTTAAAACAGTACATATTTCTAAAATGTAGATACTTTATCAAAACCACAAGGAAAAGTTGAGTTTGCAATCATTTATTCAACAGAAATATAAATAGATGTGATATTCTTCTGTGGAAGAAGTAAGTACACCCTTGGCCTCAGAAGCTAGTGTTGCCCCCTTTAGCAGAAATAACATCTTGTATTTGTTTTGCATAATTGTCCACCAGTCTCTGACATCGGCTTGCTGGAATTTTTAACCACTCTTTCATGCAATATTCTTTCAATTGCAAGATGTTTGAGGGTTTTCTTGCATGTACTGCCCGTTTCAAATCCCCCACAACATTTCAGTAGGATTCAAATCTAGGCTTTGACGAGGCCATTCCATAACCCTCTTTTTCTTCTTTTTGAGCCATTCCTTGGTGGATTTGCTAGTGTGCTTAGGATCACTATGCTGTTGAAAAGTCCACTTTCGGTTCAACGTCAACTTTTGGACAGATGACCTCACATTATCTTCAAGCACTCTTTGATATGATGCAGAATTCATAGTTGAATCAATGAATGCAAGCTGTCCATTCCCTGAGGCAGTGAAGCAACCTCAAACCATAACATTCCCACCACCATGCTAGACAGTTGGTATGAGGTGCTTCTCATGAAAAGCTGTCTTTGGTCTATGCCAAACAACTCTATCTTTGATTCGTCTGTCCAGAACACATTATCCCAAAAGGCCTGGACTTTGCCTGTATGCTTGATGGCAAACTGTAGTCTTGCAAAGGGTTCTTCCTGGCATGCTTCCCATGCAGGTCAAATTTGTGCAATCTCTTTCTGATTTTAGAAGCATGCACTTTGACACCAACAGTTGCAAGACTTGCTAGTAGATCCTGTGATTAAATTTTGGAGTTCTTGGAGACCTTATTTTGTTTCAGACGGTCTGCTCTTGGGCTGAATTTGCTGGGACAACCAGTCCTGGACAGATTGGCAGTCGTTTGAAATCCGACCCACTTGTAGATGATTTTCCTTACAGTGGAATGATGTATTTGAAATAATATGGAGATCTTTTTAAATCCCTTGCCAGACTCATAGGCATCCACAATTTTGTTATTCTGAATTCCTTATAGAACTCCTTAGATCTTGGCATGATGACACCACACACTTCAGTAGCAAAAGGAACACCAGACACTAGATATGAGAGGTTTAAATAAAACAGGTTCCACCAGCACTCGCTAAGCAGGTTCTAATCACTGGCACCCAATCTTGAACACCTGATTCTTATCTTATGGATTTGAGGATGTGATAAATGTAGGGGTATACTTACTTTTTCCATGTGACTGATCTGTTTTTTTGGTAATTTAAATTGTGAAAATTACTATAAAATGTATATTTTATGTGTCATTTGATAGAGTGAATCAACTTTATTAATAGGCACAGTTTCAAAGAGGATCAAATGTTTGCTTGTCCAAATATGTCAATAAAACAACAATTTCCATGGGGTGTACTTATTTTTTTACATGACTGTATTTGAACAAGCACAATACCACAAAAACACATGCTTTTTGTAGCAACTGGGTCATAACGTATTAAATACTTGCCATTAACCATTAAAATCTCATAATTTGTGTGCCTTTGGAGTTTTAGTCAATCCTTTAGTCCTAGTGTTATCTTACCAATTATTAGACTGTCTGAAAAGTACCAAAAACAGCATGGTCAGTAAATCTGTCCATGAACATAAACTATCAGCGTGAGTGCTAAAGAAAGAAAAGGAAACCAGACAGCATAATGAGTCATTCGGCTGTGCCATGAGGAGATAGCAAGGTCTTTACCAACACACACATACACCCACGGAAATATCACACTATCCTCGCCAACCTACTGATTCTGCCAGAGACACATGCCCAACACACACCATGATATTATTACAATACTTTAAAATAGGGTTGTCAGATTTCAGACAAAGACAGGCCAGGGGGTTGGGCAAGGGGGTCAAGACAATGAAGTGGATGTTGAGCATCCATCCAATATATTATCAATATGAACTTTTATACCATGAAATAAAAGTCATGAATTTATTGTCCATGCAGTGGGATCAGTTTTTAATGTTAATTATTATAAAAGCACAGATCATTCTTACCTACACTATATTGACAATGTTGGAAGCACACAATTGTCTAGAATTTCTTTGTATGATGTAAGATTTCCCTTCACTGGCACTAAAGGACCCAAACCTGTTATATCATTACAATACTTAATACTGTACACAAAGTTTACTGTGCACAAATTGAGGTACATAAAGGCATGGTTTACCAAGTTTGGTGTGGAAGAATTCAAGTGGCCTGCACAGAACCCTGACATCACCACTGAACACCTTTGGGATGAACTGGAACACCAACTGCACACCAGTCTTTCTCACTTGATCAGTGCCTGACCTCACTAATTCTCTTGAGCACAAATTCAAAGCCATGCTCCAAAATTTAGTGGAAAGCCTTCAAAGAAGAATGGCGGTTATTATAACAGCAAAGCAGGTACCAACTCTGTGTTAATGTCAATGGTTTTGGAATGGGCACATATTTTTGGTCATATAGTATCATGTTCAAGTATTTGGCACAAGGAGACAAGAAGTATTTGACACTCAGGTTGATAATATTACAAGGAAAGCCTTCTTTCATCTCAGAAATATTGCTAAGATAAGAAATATAATGTCATTACATGATGCAGAAATATTAGTTCATGCTTTCGTCACCTCTAGGTTAGATTATTGTAATGCCTTATTGTCTGGATGTTCCAGTAGGAGCATAAACAAGCTCCAGTTAGTCCAGAATGCAGCTTCAAGAGTCCTTACTAGAACCAAAAAGTATCACCACATCACCCCGATCTTATCCACACACCATTAGCTCCCAGTAAAATTTTGCATTGATTATAAAATACTACTACTGACCTATAAACCACTAAATGGTCTCGTGCCACAGTACCTAAGCAGACTTTTGGTTTTCTATGATCTGCCACGCCTACATAGATCAAAACGTGCAGGCTATTTGTTGGTACCTCGAACAGTAAAGTCTACAGCACAGGGAAGAGCTTTCTCTTACAAAGCCCCGCAGTTATGGAACAGCCTTCCAATTAGTGCTCGGTACTCAGACACTCGGTTTTTAAGTCTAGGCTGAAAACATAGTTGTTTACTCAAGCTTACCATGAATAGACTTTCTTTTACGCAAAGTACACAGTCTTATCCATCACAGGATATTAAGCATACCTAATAATCTCTCCCTCTCTTTACCTCCCTCTCCCCTTCTGTCGAGCCACACATGATGTTATGGAGATGCCAGTGATCCTGACCATTTCTGCTTTCCGGACTTGCCTGATCCATCCTGATGTCCTACCTCTGGATGGAGCTCTCATCAACTGGAAGCTACAGCCTGGGGATTTCTAAGGATGGTACCACTTGAAGTACCATGAAATGGTTTTGGACCTCAGTTCCACATGAACATTCTTGCTGTGGTTGTTGGGACTACGGTTGCTAAAATGGCTTTGGGACTGCAATTACCATATGCAGTTTTGCACTCATGTCTCCTTTGGTGAACAGTGGACTAGTTCAACAAACAGACTTCATGTAAGAACCATAATGAACTTTCTTTTACTTTTACACTATCAGTTGTTACTGAGATGAGGATGGGTTCCCTTCTAACTCTGGTTCCTCTCAAGGTTTCTTCCTCATATCATCTTAGGGAGTTTTTCCTTGACACTGTCGCCACCGGCTTGCTCAATAGGGATAAATTCACACACTTAATATCTGTATCCTGTGTTTATATGTTTCAGTAAAGCTGCTGTGAGACAATATCCATTGTTAAAAGCACTATACATGTAAAATTGAATTGAATTGAAGTATTCAGAAGGTTTTTATTTGCCACAATGCTATAACAAGCTGCATCATTTTCATTAATGCTGATGTCAGGAAGGTTACAGAAATGCAAATATACAGTATAAACTTGTTTAAAAAAACAGTAAAAACAGTTTGTTTTAAATGGGGAGAATGTAAAATAATTTAAAATAGTTGGCTGATGGTGGTGACATTGATGTATAGGATGGTTGTGTGTAAATTTGCATACCAACATATTACATAGTTGTATAACGTTCACATATCTAGCAATTGAAAATCCTTATGTGTGTTTGTGTGTGTGTGTGTGTGTGTGAGAGAGAGAGAGAGAGAGAGAGAAGCACATGGAAAGAGCTAGAATGGCACTTCATCTATTTGAACAAAGTTCTTGGTCAGATATTTTAACATGTAGTTGATTATCATCTGGCCACTGATCCTCAGAGCACAAAATCAGACATGTGGTAACTTTAAGAACAAAAAATTAGTAGTTGAAGTGACAGTTCCATCATGCTTTTCAATTGTTGATAAGCATGTTTCATAATGCTACCTACAAAAGGAGGCAAAATTAGCCACCTGCAGTACAGTGATATTTTGATGTGCCCATTGCCTATTTTCACTTTCCCTCCTGCCTTATTTTCCTTTTTTCAAAGAACACTTTTGTTTTTTTGACTAAAGACAGCAAGTGGAGTCCATCCACATCGGATCCGTCTAAATAATATCAACTTATCTTCTAGGTACGTTACGTTAAACACTCAATATGCCAAGCAATCAGCTTGTTCAGTGTGTTTGTGCAGGATGTTTAGTCATTCTTCCTCTCTCATTAATAATAGCTTCATTTGTGTATATTAGTTAGCTCTCTGACAGAGAAGATTACAACATTAGAGGTGCACATCCAGACTCTACAGAGGGTTAGTGAGAGCAGTGTAGTTTCTGTAGGGGAAAGTCTGGATGCCTTAGGCAGAGATAGCAATCCCCCAACTCCGGCATTAGAGCCCTCACAGTGGGGCAGCACAATTGCAAAGCCAAAGCTAACACTAAGGCTTGCCCACAGGAGCACCACTCCTCTCCGCTTCACGTGTCCAACAGGTTTGCTCTGCTCAGTGAAGCACCCACTGAGAAACCTAAAAGAGTTCTGGTTATAGGAGACTCTAAAGGCACATGATATTAGATAGGCCTTTATGGGGTTCCAGCACCTTTACTGAGGTGTACCAGGATCCAGGGCACTGGACACAACAGGTAATCTTAGGGTCTTAGGCAAGCACAGGTTGTCAAAGATAGTTATTCATGTAGGAGCTAATGGTATACGTCTTTGTCAGTCAGAGGTTACTAAGAGTAACCTAAGAGATTTAGAGGTGTGTAAATTAGCGAAGGCAATGTCCGATGCAGTAATAGCTTCACTGAGTTGTCACTTAGGTTCCATAATATCGAGACTGTGTCTGTTCCCTGAGCTAAACAAAAATGTAGAAATTTTCAGAAAGTTGGTTATAGTAACCTAATTAACATAAAATTTGATCATACTGAACGCACAGCCGGCACCTTTGATCTGAAGCTAGGACTGTTAAATATTAGATCTCTTACGTCTAAAGCACTTATCGTTAATGAAACCATTACTGATCAGGAGTTTAATATAATGCACTAAATGAAGCTAGCCCTCCTGGATACTGTTATATACATCAGCCCTGTCTAACTGGCAGAGGTGGAGGTGTCTCACTTATTTATAATAATAATCTAGGCATCACACAAAAACCTAGTCATAAATTCAACTCTTTTGAAGTTCTTTATACTAGTATAACATATGTAGCCACAAAAAATAAGTCTACTGAGTCGATTCCGCTTATTATTATTTACAGTTCCACAGGGCCATTTTCTGGATTCCTTGGTGAATTTGCAGATTTTATGTCAAACCTGATTGTTTCTCTAGACAAAGCTTTGATTGTTGGTGACTTTAATATTCATTTTGATAACCTGGAAGACCCACTGAGAACAGCGGTAGAGTCTATTCTAGATTCAGTAGAGGTCAATCAGAATGTAATAGAACCCACTCATAGTGGTAACATGCTTGACCTGATACTAACATACAGATGAAATGTAGAAAATATAGTCACATTTCTGCAGTCTGAAGCTATCTCAGACCATTATCTCATCTTGTTTAAATTGCATATTGATCATAATATTTGCACCTTGCCATGCGTGCATTCACATCAGCTACTGCTTATTTTAACAGCTTACTTATTTTTTCAATAACCTCCCAGAGATATCAACTATGATTGGATTACTGTCTGATACCAAAGAACTTGATTCAGATGACTGAATGCATAGAGTCAACGTTCTGCTACATGCTAGATAAGGTAGCTCCACTTAAAAGAAAAATAATTAGAGAGAAAAAGCTAGCACCCTAATATAATGATCACACACGCACCTTAAAAAAGACCACTCGACAATTAGAACGTAAATGATGTTAAACCAAATTGGTAGTATTTCAAACAGCTTGGAAGGAGAGCTTCCTGAACTATAGAAAACCTTAGTGTTGCTAGATCAGCCTATCTCTCCACCCTAATTGAAGATAACAAAAATAATCCTAGATTGTTATTAGACATGCACCAGTAATCGGTATTGGCCGATAAAGGCTATTTTTCACGCTGTCGGCCATTGGCCAATAGTTTAAAAACAGCCAATGATCAGGGCCTGTCAAGCAAAAGAGGGCGGGAAAACACATCGATTTTGTGCTGTGTGTAAAGATGATGTCTCTTGTGTGGAATGATGACAAAACTTCTCGAGCTGAATTAAAGGGCCAGTACACTGAAGAAAGATTTAAATCAAGATGAGTTGACAAAAAAGTATATATTGCACAGAAAAATATATTTGTAAAGTAGTGTATTTCATATCCAGTTAGTGTTAATATATAAAAAAGTTAATATTATATATTACCAGTTTTATGTCAATGATGAAGTAGAAATGTTTTTGTTTGTGGTGAGTGAATGTGAGACTAACAGGAGCTTTTTAGAATTCAGTCAAAGTTAATAGGAATTAATAACATTCAATAAGTTAAGAAATCTTACTTTAATCTTCAGAATTTAGTTAATGTGTTAATGTAAATTTGAGTAATGTGTTTTCTGTTTAGGAGACCAGTTACTGTGAAACAACTTGTTGAAATGGAGAGAATAAAGTTTTCATTTGCATTTTGTTCAGAATTGTGGAATTAATTATTATTAATTTAAAAGAAGGCGTATCGGTATCGGCTGATATCACTCTGAACAATCGGTTATTGGTATTAGCTGAGAAATTTAGTTTCGGTGCATCTATAATACACACACACACACACACACACACACACACACATACATATATATCTGTGCCAGCAGTTTAAAAGTAGTCCAATTTTGAAGATAAATACTGCCTACACAGCTCTAGGCAAAACACGTATACCTTTATTTTACATGTGGCTTTGAAAAGTGAACAAAATTACATGCAAAACTGGCCACTGCTAATTACCCAAAGTTTAGTACATTGAACAGAATATGTAAAATCAGCCCCAATTCTCTTTTCTCCACCTTTTTTTCTACAGATTTCTCACTTTTGTGCAATGGATACTGCACGTGGGAGAGAAGTGCAATTTGCCTGCGGGCACATATATTGCACATTTAGACTTGCATTCCAGTTTTGTAATTATGCAGCATTCTGCACAAAAAATCCTCTACAATATATGTATCATGTAAAGGATTTTTTGTGTAGAATGCTGCTTAATTACATCTCAGATCTAGGGTAAACAGGCCCTAAAAATGCATCCACACTCTCATTGCACAAGTGTTCTCAGCTCTGGTCTTATTTTTAATTTTCCAAAAAGGCTCAGCCATAATTATTTTCTAAATACATTTACAAATACATGTAAATACAAATAGAGAGGCCCTATGCCTCTGTCCACTGACCATCACTAATATCATCAGAGTAGCATGACAGCCACAGCTACACACACAGAAGACATGTCGCATGTGTGCATGTGTCTGTGTGCAAGTAAGCAAGCGAAAGGGAACTAGGGAGTGTTAAAACAAAAGTGCTTTGTTGCTTAATGACCTGATGAGAGTATAGAGGCATATTTAGATGAATGGAGGATCTCTATAGACCCAAACACACACACACACACACACTGCCTTGTTACAGTAAAAGGATCTCATAATGGAGTCTCTGGCCAAACCAACAAGCCTTAAATTGTAACAACAACCCTCTGTAGCTGAGGACAATACACACACTATCATTTTCCTTTGCAAGACTGCACAGCCGTGAGCTGAAACAGCAAGGGGAAGTTTGTGTGAGGGTGGAAGGAAGTAGACATTTATCCTGTGGAGTACCCAAGAGAAGCACTACATATCTAGGAGATTGACGAACAGCTTACAATTGGGCATACAATAACTGCTCAGGAATATACCATGTGATAGCCACCACTCTTTACTGCTACTGGGGATATCACCACTACAACAGGGTCGCACTCAGCTTTTAAAATGTGATAACACTTTAGTGTATCCTGAAGAACTTCCTGAAGGTCTTTACACTCATAATAAAGTTTTCCAACAAGCAATTCAGAATTCAGTGTTTTTGTGTGCGAGATCTACTGTCTTCTTTTTGTGTGTGTGTGTGTGAGATCTAGTGTCTGTGTGTGAAATCTAGTATCTTATTGTTCATGTTTATATGAATGACTACTATCATTTCTATTCCTGTGTATTATAAATACTACTGCAAGTATTCTTTGACTTATTGTCATTCATAGTTTAAAATATTATGATTATATATAAAATATATGATTACAATATGATTATAATACGATTAATGTTAACAGCCTTCCTAAGTATTCACTTGCTCCAACCCTTTTTTCAGTTGAGACTCTCACTACTACTAAAATAAAATCTTCCAGTAAGTCAGTATGGATAAAAGTGTCTGTTAAATAAATAACATATATGCAAATAGCTACAGATTCTGATCATAACTGCGAGCAGAGTGTTAAACAGAGAACCACCTCTCCTCCTGATTCTCCTACTCTTCCTCAGAAGAAGACCTGCATTAAGTAGGAATTGTAGGTTTCCTCTTCAAGAGTGCATATGATGCAACTTCAGTTTATGATGGGTTAAAAATGTCTCTAAAGGCAGACATGGTGAATGTAGACCTTCTTAATATTCTTCTGAATGACAATGTTCTTAATTAGCAAAAAGATGTGTGTTTGAATGTTTACAAAAGGAGCAAGCTCTTTCCTTTCCAAATTTCTGTTTCTGGCCTTCCCTCTTTCCCTGCTTTTCAGCATGACATAATGTAGTTTCAGCCAGCGGACAGTAACTCAGGATATTTTTAGCTCTTGGCAGCCCTGTATCCCTCCTGTCTGTTCTTCTTTTGTTTCTACTTATTGCTGAGTCTATTTTCTTCTACAGGGTTAGTAGGTGTGAGTGTCTGTTTAATCTACGTCAAGAGGAGAGTTAAGTGTGTGTGTGTGTGTGTGTGTGTGTGTGTGTGTGTGTGTGTGTGGGACAGGAGGGTTAAATGTAGTTGAGGCATGAGAACACACTGTGCACTTCACACACATTGTTAAAGTAAATAGAAGAAAAATCATCTTGTTTGTCCCTGGTGGTTTCCACTTACTCCTAGTGAATTTCCCTCTGGAGAATCTTGGTTCAGCGGACAGCAAGATTTGTATGATTTTGTTCGACACCATGCAGTGACTGTAAGGACAACATTTGTCTTTTTTCAGCCCTGACAATCAATTTCATTTTTAAAGCTCTATTTATGCACGATGCATAAAAAACCCAACGTGATATCTCACCATCATTCAATAATAAAAATAGATGACAAAAATATTCATAATTTATTAACTGTATGCTATGAAGCACACTGTGGAGCTATGTTTGATGGAAAGTGCAACTGCAACAGAGAAAACAGTAAAGCCAAAGTCCTCCAAAGTATGGGAACATTTTACTGTGGAATAGTGACTGGAATGGTATTTCTTATCGCATTGTCTAACTGCATTGCAAAATTATGGTAATATTTATCGATTGTTCCTAATTAGAAAAGAATATCTTTTGCTACTTTGTGTAGTTTGTATAACAACTTAATTCGTTGAAATTTACAGAACCTGGTCTGGAATGAATGAACTCTATGAGATGAGCACTTTCTCATTTTAAAACACAAACTCATTTACATGGCATGTTTTCTTCATAATTAATGGCTTGTATTAATAATGCATTTATGTGGATCAGAATGTTCATTATGCAATGTTTTGGGCAGTAACATAACCACCAGTAGTGAAACTATTTGAATCAATTACCTTGTTACTAGTTAAACTATTTTTTTAACCCAGTAATAGCGGTCAGTGATACGACAAATATAGATTTCATATCACAATTCACTAAGTCAGATCTACAATACACGATATGCATAACAATTTATAGGTTGTGTGTCTAGTCATTAAGTCTTTGATTATTTGAACTTCGTTCAGTTCACATTGAAGTTGCTGGGAGTTGATCCAGAAAGACTCGATTCCCTGATTCCAGGCACTGCAAATTAAGAATCAGCCCCAAAGCTTTGGAGTTGATTCTACATACTGAAAACTATTCACTTCATGCAATCACAGCAAGTAAAATGAATTAGCATTCGTGTGTTTGAACCAGTGACAAAACTTCTATGGAAAACCACAACCTTATGTTAGTTTGGGTATCTGATTTGAAAAAAATGGTAAACATAACACTGTGAGCACTAATATTCCCATGCCTTAACAGTTTGTCTGATAAATATCAGTAATATTGTAGTTAAAAATTTGTTGTTGTTGTACTTACTATATGTTTTAAAATAATTCAGAATTTTCAAAAGAATAATTAGTTGCAGCCCTCCTACACATATTATCAAACTCTCTCAAATCCAAATGATAGTGTGATTGTGTGTGCACAAGATTTTTCACAGTTTCAGATTGACAGTGCTAAAACAAAAAACAAACAAAAAAAAAACTGTGAGCAAAAAACCAAAGGGTGTGTGTATGAGAGAGTGTTTCTCTCACTATCTAACCTGCTTGTGTGGAGCCATATTCGCTGCTGCACCGCTTCTCATCTTATCTCATCTTATTAAACCTTCCTCCAAAATCCTATTAGGAGGGATCTGGTCAAGTCCTGGCAACCATAACTGCTGCATCACTTGACCCAAAAGAGGAGCAGAAAAAAGAAAGCGAGAGAGAGAGAGAGAGAGAGAGAGAGAGAGAGAAAGAGAGAGAGAGAGAGAGAGAGGCACATTGCAGCTGACTGGGGCTTTTCTCTTGATGCTATATGTTTAAATAGCAATATGATTCTCACCCAAGGGTTTTAACCAATTAAGCACTTATTTGAGAAGTAATCTGTGTGATTAGTCTTCCATTCTTGCAGTCTTAGATCATTAGTACCTAACAGGACCAGATCAGTGTCTAACTACCAGCAAACTCAGAGTGGGGGTTGCATCTAATTCCCTTACAGTTAGAGGGAAACACAATTTAACAAAATCTATCATGTATATAAATGTGCTAAATATCCAGAACCTTACAACATGATGTTGGAATATTTGTTGGAGCAAAACAAAACAAAACAATTACAGGAATTACATTGTTGTAAAGGCCCAACAACAGACAACTCTAGTCAAGTTTGATGCATGTTCCCACCAGCTCTTCTGAAGTTCTTTTATGAGCACTTAACTGAGGAATATAATAACAATCACCTTGGATTTCCAAAATGAGAGAAATGCATGATGTGGTGCTTCAGGAATAGACGCAGATACACTGAGCTAGACAGGTCCAGTGTACTCATGCTATTGGAGGTTCTCTTAAGACAGTCCCTGCACCAAACATGAAGCTCTGCTACACACAAAATTAGTCACACATTTATAAAAGTGGAAGTTTTTCCACCACTCACGGAAGTGGAGATCCCCAGAAGTGGAGGCTCAGAGACATGTGCTTGTGCGCACACACACACACACACACACACACACACACACACACACACATCAAGACACACACGAAATCGAGGAAATTATGCAGCACAGAAAAAATCAAGACATAGAGATAGGAAAAAAGCCAATAATGACGATACTTTGCTTATAATGAACCATGGAAGAGACTTCATTTGACCTTGTTTGACCTCACTGAGAACATAGTGCCCCCTAAACACAAAGTCACACACTTGTATGGATAAAGATATGCATATTTAGTCTAAATATGCTTATTTAAATACAAGTATTTAAAACCCATAGACCTAAGTTTGGAAGGAGACAGGGTACATTTGGGTATGGAGTAAATGTTTAGCGGAGTGAACTGTCCTCTCCTATTCCAGATGCCCAGTAAAAATCCTATAACTTTCAGACTACTACAGGTGCAATTAAGAGGCCAGTATAGTTTCTGTCACACCTTTTTTTATTCTCATGCATGGAGGTCAAGCAGGAATTAGCTTACAGTCAGCCACCTCAGCTGAACATGCAGCTCCGTTTTTCCGAGGTGAACTGAGTACATGCGAGAATGTAAGTCGCTGTAAGCCAGGAGGTGCTGTAAACTGTAAGATGGGTCTAGATTAAAATGTACTGAAGTAATTTATCAGTTATATCTACCACATTTAGCAAGTTTCTCATCTAGCACAGACCCATTAACATTCAGTCAGTCACTGTTTAGGACTGACAGGTGTATTTTTCAAATGAGAGCCACTGAATGGATCAGAATAGATCAGTAATGACCATTTTCTTTCATTCATGCACCCTCAAGGATTTGCACACAAGACATTTTCACTTTGCCTACATCACCAAGTCAGCACACATCTCCCCCTAGCCTATAACACCCGAAAGCATAGTGACAACCTCAGAGAAATACTCAGATGTACTCTGTGATCTCCTCAAAACAGAATAAATCCTTCATAGCCTATCTGGGTTGTATTTGGAGCATTTGTTCTCTGCATACTTATACCTGTATTTCTCATTTGCTAACAAGGGAAAAGCTTACGTCAATGTCAGTATGTCTCACACCATGCCACAAGCTTTTACGTCTATATTAAATGACTACAAGACTACAGAGACTACTGATGTGGAGGCCATGGCTTGTAAATTTCACTCCTAAGGTCAGTGGCCCGTTTTACGTAAAAGGTAATGTTACCGTTAATAAAGCTAATCAAGTGAAACATAACAGACATGATGTTGAGTTGTGAATAGTCAGACAGAATGTGATACAGAATATCATATAACCGAACACACGTCCCCACAAACCAATCACAGAGCGCAGGACGGCATATGAGTGTGTCAGAATGTCTGCCTGCTATGCTTACTCATAAACCCCCTCTCGGTGTTGCCTCACAGACACGCAAAAACATGCTTCAACACAGAAGTATACATAAGTATGCCTCAATCTAAAGCTGAAATGAAACCTCTGCCTCTCTTAGAACCACAATTATAAAACTGTTTTTTCTCTCTCTCTAAGCACCCAAGCATGTGCACATGGCAAAGTTTTCAACATTTTTAATAGAATGCATCATTCCAGAATTATTCACAACTTGTATCCAATGGTCTGACGCCCATGTAAGTGAATCCCAGTATAAACAATCACTCACACAGAGATGGGAGAAACACACATGATGCAATAAAACATAATGAATACAGGCTGATCAAACCTGTGTGGTATGGACAAGGTTAAATCCTGAGTTACAGAGATTTGGCCTCTGTACTGTCCACACCAGAGCAAGCAAGAAACAGGCAGAGAAGGGAAGTGTTGTAACTGGCCCGATGTTGTAAGTGACAAAAGGGCGTGTGTGAAACCTCGTGAGTCAGCGTTGTCTCTTCCTCTTTATGCCACTCTGCAGACCAGAGCAAATGATAAGCACACAGGCTACATAAAGACACATCCTCAATGCAACTTTTTTGTACAAAAATCTTCCAGATTGTTTGGACAGCCTTTAACTTTTGTGTAAGTTTTGTGAAATTTTAAGAAATGCTAGAAAACAGAATCATTACTTCTATGAATGGCTGGTTTACATTCTGCGCCACAAAGTTTGTGTCTAAAAATGTTAAATAGTTAAAGAAACATCACTGCAGCTTTTGCCCTTTATCACTTTTAGGTTTTTTGTGCATAAATAATCATGATTATTATAATTTTATTATCTGTGGTGAATCCACTAATGGAGTCAAAATGAAAGGGGGAAGTGCAGAGTCCCTTAGTGCATCATGCCAGTGTGATGTGCTGACTTCCTGTCTTACCCAACCCTAGAGTCCCTCTTCTTACAGCACAGGCCAGGAGTTGGAGATTGTAGGGGGTAAAAGGTTCAGGACCATGCGGGTATGAGAATACCAATAAAAACAGCAAGTTCTGGGATGTAATGTGAAGTAAGTGTTATGCAATTTTTTCAGCTGACATAGCCATTTCACCTTATATGGGTATGAGCATGTGCAGAGTAAACAAATACACTAATACAGTTTTATTAAATTTGCTCCACATGAGGTTCTCAGTAGTGAACTCTGGGGGTCTCTGCCCCCTTTTGACGTGACGGCTTCCACTTGTTCACTACTTGCCTTCTCATCCCCTTTTTTACTCTATTTTTTCTACTCCGCAACTCAGCCATTATTCACCTCTGAGTGTGAGACAGAGTGTTGGCACTTGAGGGTGTGAATTTATTTAATTATGGCATATCTGAAAACATTTCTGGAACCCAAAAAGAACATGAATTCTTTCCTTGATATCCCATGGCGATCTTGATCTTATTCTAGCCATCATCACAAGCATCTCTTGGATGTTTTTACAGTCGGGTCCATAAGTATTTGGACAGTGACACAATTTTTGTAATTTTGCCTCTGTATACCACCACAATGGATTTGAAATGAAGCAATCAAAATGTGATTGAAGAGTAGACTTTCAACTTTAATTCAAAGGGTTTAACAAAAATATTGCATTAACCATTTAGGAATTACAGCCACCTTTTACAGAGTCCCTCCATTTTCACAGGCTCAAAAGTAATTGGTGGCCTGTGTGGCCTGTTTCCTCCTTATTTCATAACAAATTAAGGAGATAAAAGGCCTGGAGTTGATTCCAAGTGTTGAATACGCAATTGGTAGCTGTTCATGTGAACTCTCAATATGTAGTCCAAAGAGGTATGTGTCGATGCAAGTGAAGGAGGTCATCATTTGGCTGAAAAAACCCCCCACAGCTATCAAAGAGATCGCAGAACCTTCAGGAGTGGCCAAATCAACAATTTTGTACATTCTTAAAAAGAGGGAATGCAAAGGAGAGCTCAGCAACACCAAAAGGCCTGAAAGACCACGAAATACAACTAAAGTGGATGAGTGCAGAATTATTTCCATCATCTAGCCAAGTCAAGAACACTCTGGAGGCGGTAGGCGTATCATTATCAAAGTCAACAATCAAGAGATGCCTTCATGAATGTAAATACAGACAGTTTATCTCAAGTCGCAAACCACTGGTAACACTTAAGAACAGAAAGGCCAGATTAGACTTGCTAAAAAAAACTCTTACAATTTTTTTTTTTTTTTTTAAATGCAAAATTAACTTTAAAAGAAGAATATGAAGGAAAGGAAGGGCTCATGATCCAAAGCATACCATATTATCTGTCAAACATGTGGAGAAAGAGTTATGGCATGAGCATAATGGAACAAGGTTTTTGGTGTTTATTGATGATGTGACTGCTGACAGAAGTAGCTATATGAATTATGAAGTGTATAGAACTCTATGCTCAGAAGTCTACACTTCAATCACATATTGATTGCTTCATTTCAAATCCATTGTGGTGGTGTACAGAGGCAAAATTACAAAAATTGTGTCGCTGTTCAAATACTTATGGATCTGACTGTATATTTGTTTCCTTATACACAGAGCTGCAACATGAAAGCAGGAACCTCTCACAACAGCACAATGTGCCTCATCATTTGTGCCAACACAGAATGGTACTGCTAACAGTTGATTACAATATGAAGACTCGAAATGAGCCTCTGTGATGATACATTATAGAAACATTATTTGATTATTTGATTTTTTTTAGTTGTAGTTGCCCAGAAGAAGAAAAATCCCTATTAAATTTTGCAAAGTTTTTCATTTGATATGTTATTTTTATCCACTTCACAGTGATGCGACTCCAATCAAATTATGTATCTCTGCAGGCTCCAAATGGGCTGCATATGGGATGGCTTAGTATTAGGGTTAGAGAAGGTAGAATCATTCTCTGCCGAGATGTGCTAATGCATGTTAGCCCCGTATAATTGGAGTTGTACCACTTATTTGGAGCTGGATTCAGGCTGCAGCGATACATGTCTTGCTCGATGTGGCTGACAGTAGCACGATTTTTACTATGCGGCTTAATTAACAGACAATCATTTCTGAATCAGGAACACGCAGGTATGTGGAAACACTTACGAAATGCTGCAAAACCATCATATAACTGTCCTGCTTACTACATGCGATCACCTTGTGCTTAAACATGTCGAGAGAAAATAAACAGCCAGACTCACATACCTTTTTACATGTGATGCGAGGACAATGAAACACCAGCTCAGCCAAAATGATGACCAACAACTTGCTGACTTTTTGTTGAGAGTGCAAACACAACGTGCAACAATAGAAACTTTGTTCCAAAGACTTCAGAAGAGGATCCCTTAGCCTGCATTAATGCACTTCATTAGCACACTAGCTCACTGTACATTATTACATCACATTTTTTTGCCTTGTTAGTTAGGTTTCACCCAAAACATAGAACTGGGCAGTACACTGAAACTTTTACTTGCCTGCTGGGCTAGCTAATAATTTATGATTTGTCTATCGCCTGTATATTATATATCTGTTTCAGTGAATTCAAAGTGAAGCTGACGGAAATTAAGTGTATAATAAAGATACAAAAGAGTGTAATAAATATACAACAGAAACAGTACAGTCACAGTATCATCAAATCCTCATAACACACACACACACACACACACACACACACACACACACACACACACACACACACACACACACACACCTTATTAACTGAATTAACTGAAAAAATTCTTAATGCAGTTAATTAATGTGCTTGCACCAAAATCTAACCCTAACCTTAACCTCGGTAACCAAAATGAAACCTTTAGACTCTTATTTTTAAAATAAGTTTTCCCATGTTGGGATCAGCCAAATGTCCCCCACAAAGTTAAAACTGTCAGATATCCTATCCTTGTGGGGACATTTTAGTCCACACCAAAATATACAAATATGAATGGGCACACACACACACACACACACACACACACACACACACACACACACACGAGTGGTCACAAACAATTGCAACAGTAAAACAACAACAACAAAAAAAAACACAACAAGCACTATATATAGTATCAACATGTGAAATTAATTGAAATTTGATTTGGCAAGCGAGGCTAAATGCTGAAGGCATTGGGCTCTTGGGCCACATGGAGACAAAGAGCTGGGAGTGGGAGGATTATAAAAACATCACTCTCTCTCTCATTCTGGATGGGGTGCTGTGAATTTCATGTGTCAGTGGTAAGAAACTGATACCAGTATTCCTTGTTATGGTGTATATACCATTATTCTCACACTAAATTGCTATCTTTTCTCCAAAGAAAAAAAAAAAAACTATTATACAGGCAACATTTCAACATTTATACTTAAACCACATAATGCTTTAAGTCAACATTACAGTATTGGTTCAATTTTAATAATGTCCTATAATGGGAGCTATATATAAATAAATACAAATAGTCTTTTGTTTTAGCAGATGTGGGAAATAATTACACTTTTTAAAATTATTTTTACAAATGTATGTACTTTTATTGAAAACCCGTATGAGTATATGGCTTCTTCCCAGTCCTAACGCCAAACCAGATTAAGCAGATCAAACCAGATTCATAAAGATTCATTTATTTTGTAATTTCTTCTCAATATTGCAAAACTAAGCTTGTCAAGTTGAAAGACATGGCCAACACAAAGTAATGGTAAGTAAAAACCAACCAGATGGAATTCAGGACAAAGAACAAGTAGTTTTTTTGTTTTGGTTTTTTAAAAACCATTTTTCAGCAACATGGACAACCAGAGAAAAATTCCACCGAACACTAAAGTGTTCCAAGACTTAAATCACACTCAGAGTCTTTTAACATGCAGTCTCTCATGAATCACATACTCAGTCAAATTCACATTCACATACCCTTAACTTGATTTTGTTTAAGTCACAAAAGGTTCTGAGGCAATCTGGAATTTCTGACAGTGTGAAAGAAAGAGGGTAACCAAATGATGCAACTTGAAAATCACATTGAAATGCAACACACTAAATTTGGAAATGCCAAACTAAAGGCAAATCTCAGGTTGGCCTTGAGCCCCTCAGCCTCACCCCCAAGAAAACAGTAATTACCTGTTCTGCATGCATGTAAAAAAAAAAAAAAAAAGAGCTTGAACAACACTGGAACTCATCTAGTGCTTACGTTAACCACATCCTACTTTATGACAGATGGTCTGACAAACAGTATGCTTTCAAGGTATTTTATTTTTACATTTCACGACAAAAAACTTGCACTAGAATTTGGCGAATACCAAGAAGATGAAAGGCAGTGGAAAATGCCCTTTTCAAATATACGTATACAAACAGAAGCACAAGATCATCTCTTACTATCGGCAACAGAGCAGAAATTCATTAGAGAATAAGAATCATTTTAAATTTAAGACTCACTGTGACAATTATTTTTCTAAAGAAAGAACAATTATTTTAGAAATCAAACTCAGCTGGCCGGTCCTTTTATAGAAAGACAAGAAACAGTTCTAAGTACCAACATAGTAACCAGACTGACTTCTATAACCTGACATTAGTCATGAGAAACTATGACTAGTCATATCTCCCCTGGGGGCAACATGAGAAAGAGCAAGAGAGAGACAGTGAGAGAGAGAGAGAGTGAGAGAGAGAGAGAGAGAGAGAACAATATAATGCTATAAAACAGTACACTATGTATTTAGTTCTCACATCCATCAAGCATTCTGCACAAGTTGTATATATAGTATAGTCTATGTAGTAAAATCTTAGTGTAGTACACAACATTTTTTATCTGATGGAAAGCACAGTCTAACATGTCGGTTCAAATCTCCCACATGATCACTTAGAGGAAAGAATCGCTACAAATCATTAATTCATTCATCTTCAGTAACCTGGTCAGGGTTGTGGTGGATCTGTAGCCTATCCCAGGAACAGGAGGGAATACACCCTGCATGGGACATCAGTGCAAATCAATACTAAGCCATCACTTTTATCCCATAAGGGAACATTTCCAGAGGTGCAATAATCCCAGCAGGCAAAGACAAAAAACAGAAACTTAAAAAGATCCTAGTGTATAACAGTGCATGAGTCGCTCCCCCAAGCAACAGTAAGGGAACAGCAAGGCAAATGTCTGGGGTGAGTGGTACTTAATAATAAACACCATCTCTATTTTATTTTTACTGTTCAGGGTCCTACCCACTAATTTTCTATGCGCTCAAAAGACCAAAGCTTGTCACAAGTCAAAGTTCACGTAGATAAAGTTGTCACAAAGCAGATTTAATCACTACCTGAAATGTGGCTTTCACATCTTTTACCATCAGAAAATTATCTTTATCCACCAGGTGAATATTATTCATGCTTGGTCTGACAGCTAATTTATCTAAACAAGTTGAACTCAATGTCAACGCTATCAACAAGGATGCCTCCGCCACCAAGTCTAGTCCTTCTTGTTACTAATCTGTATGCCAGAACTACCCTGAACATATACTTCAAAATGTGAAGTAAGTATTGAAGAAAAACTATGCTCCTGTTTGGATCATTTCCAAAATCTAATCAGTTCTTCTGCTGCTTACAATAATAATTCGATTTAAATCCTACAACCATTCAACCACTTGTTCTTGAAATATCATGCTAATAAGAATCTGAGATGGATGGATGGACAACCTGAAACCATAATGCCCATGAAAGGGAGTTTTCAGGTGTCTCCCATATTGCAGTAACAAGAAAGCGCTACGGCTAAGCTTTTGCCACTGGCACCACTACATTTCCATCCTGATGGGCATGGTTTCTTCCAGGATGACCCCACCCTCATCCACATGGAACAAGGGCTCACTGAATAATTTGACAAGGATAAAAATGATGTAAATCATACGCTACAGCCTGCACAGTCAGCAAATTTTCTACTCAACCTAACTCAATGTAGAGCAATAATCATAACACTGTGGGAATATCTTCTGGAGGTGTTCATACCTCCAGTACAGACTAAGAGAATCTATGACAAGACTCACTGAAAGTGTTCTCACAACTTGTAGTGCACCAGCACCTTATTAAGAGACTTTATGTTGATTTTACCTTTAATTTCCATCTGCATTTACACACACACAAAACTATATTTGACAGCCTATAGAGATATGCAAGATAAGTGCAAGATATGCAGCCTTGGCAGAGTGCTTAAGAGATGTCTGCTGGCTTCACTTAGGTCTACACACACATACACACGCACATGAAGAATGTCTGCCTGGTTGGCTGTTTTTAGATCTAAAACTTGCTTTACTCTAACTTTATCCAGATGCCATGCCTGACTAGACATAAATCATGTGACTAACTCCGCATCTTATCCCACACTCCCAACCTACACCCTTAAATTTCTATCACTCACTTGTGGCTGTACCTACAGAACAATTCAACTTTGAATTCCAGCTGCAGGAATAGCCCACTATATATGTAGGAGTATGTGCAACAAACAGAATATATCAAAGGACTTCAAATAGCCTCTACCTCTAAAGGTGATAGGCAGCAGACTCTAGCATGTGAGATTTCAGCAGACAGTATGCTAATCCCATGTTCATGACATTGACAATACTACAGATGTATTACAATGCTTCATAGGGATGTGATGCAAATATTTGTAAATATACAGGTACACAAGAAGTGTTGTTATGGCTATGCTAAAAGTACTAAATGACTAACTATTAAATAAATAGTTACTTAGAAAATGTCAGGCGTAACTTGCAGTCAGAAGAAATGAGTGTCCATGCAATGTGAACTATAGGGCCAAATGTATGTGGACACCTGATTATGAGACCCATATGTGAGCCTTCCCCAAGCTGTTGCCACAAAGTTGGAAGGTGTATGGTGTAGCATTACATTTAGTGCTAAATCACTGGAAGTAAAGGGTCTAGCCCAATTATGTTCCTGCATGACAATGCCTCTGTGCACAAAGCAAGGTCCATGAGAACATGGTTTGACAAGGCTGGTGTTGAAGAGATCAAGTGGCCTGCACAGAGCCCTGACCTCAAACCCTCTGAACTCTTTGGGATAATTTGAAATGCAATTTCATAATTCAGCCTTCCCAGAAGAGTGGAGGTTATTAAAACAGGGGGGGGGGAGTTGGAATGGTCTGAAAAAACCACATATGGGTCGGGTGTCCAAAAACTTTTGGCCATATAGTGTACGTTATGACTTGAACGTCTATGAACAGTCATATACTTGAGACTGAAAAGTGCACTTTTCAGAATATAAGCATGCTCCAAATATTCTTGTATACATCATAATAGAAACACTGCATACAACAGAAACTCACGGGTGTTAAAACTGATGTAACTACATTATAGATGTCATGCATGCATGTATATGTACAGTATGTGCATCATCAGCATAACACACAGCACTCTTGCCAGGTCATACTGATATTCCCAAAAACCACCACCACTAAACAAAAAGAGGAAACAACCACTGAAGAAAAGACCTCATACAACCCCAAGCAGCAGCAGGCGAGCGAGAGCGGCGAGTTACCAGAATGTCCATCATGGCTTGGCGGACGACAGCCAACTAGTCTTACAATCCTCAACGTTGTTAAAAGCCTGGACACATGCATGTCATCCCCCCGCAGGCTGCGGACCTCTCCTTCACAAACACACACACACAGATACCATGGGAATGCAAGGGTGTACAGGAACAAACACATATGCAGACACAGAGGAAGAAAAAAGAGAAAGAAAAGGACAGTGCTTATTTCAAATGCATTGAGTTTGAGAAAGCAGAGTAAGCAGAACTTGTACCCATTCACAACTAACACTACATACAATAAAAATATTCTGAACCTCAAGCTAGCCATAATAAAAGAATGACAGTTCGCTTAAAATATCATATTTTAATAGAAAACTGTTTACTCTCAATGCAACTTATATTACACACATGCTAATGGCTTTAATGCTAAAATGGTTATGCCATTAATTCAGTTAATGGGGATAGTGAAACAACGTTTAGCAGATTTAACACCCGATTAAATGGATTTCCCCACAAAATTAGTTTGAAGACAGTAGCAATTTACGTCCATATTCAAAGATGACTTACAAGCATGTAGTGAGGAGTTAATACTGAAATTGTGCATGTTAATACATTAGTATTTAGACCTCAGATGTTACTATGTGACTAGGCACTACTCAGACGCTTGTACAGAGTTACATACAGAGAATCAAACTAATAAAATATTTGCCATTACTTTATAAATTCAACAAAACAAAAAGTCAAGTAAAACATCCTGCATATATATTACATATTATCTCATGAACACATTAACATCTGTTTACAATTAACTGTTGCAATAAACATACAAACAAACAAACAAGTAAGTAAGTAAATAAATAAATAAATATTTCCATGGCTTATCCAGTAGAGTTGTAACAATACGCAAAGGGGTGTGTCTGAAGCACGAGGTGCTTTATTTTTCATTCACCTGTTATCTAGCTGTGGTGTGAAAATCACACAGTTGTATATAGCTCAAACATGTTTCTGAACTCTTCACTTTTTTGGGCAGCGATCCCTTTTAATCCCAGAATGAAAAAGCTGGGAGTGCTGGGAGAGAGAATGAGTGTGAGTGTGTTGTGTGTGTGCACGCGTGTGTTATTCATGCCAGGTAGTGTGGCTCATGAAAAACAGCATGCTTAGGAAAAGCATGCTATTTTTAAACCCCCATGGCCTCTGCTGATTGAGGAAGTTACTTTTCAGAAGCAGGAGTGTTGGCTTGATTAAGTTTAAATGTTTATTACACTTCACGTAATATATGTGCTATTCTATAATGTATAGATTACTTTCATATGCAGTCTGGTGAATGTACTGTTCGGAAAATGCATCAAAATCGAACAGTCTTGTCTCAAATAATGCAATAGGATACAAAGTATTATTACAGCCCTACTATTTAGTCACGTGCAACACTCAACAGATAAAGCATTTTCACCCAAAGCCTAAGCTCATGCTTTTTGATGCTGAATATTCTGGATCAAGTGCCATTTTATAAGCTGCTTATTACAAAAAAACAAAAAAACAACAACCTTCCATCTTGAACACCTGATAAAACCATCATGAAGATGTGAACTACATGCAAGTGATTCACAGCTAACTGTGTAGTGCAACCCTGAATACAGAGAACTTTCCCTGAATAAAAATATGAAAGTAACATTTGAAGGGAAGTCTGTAAATATGCATACATCCTTTCCTGAACTGGAGACAATTTTGTATAAAGATAAATAATGAACAACCTGTGTTTAAGACAAGTACAGTACACATGTAAAAGCATATTTTTGGACTGTCATGATGTGCAAAAGCATTTTTTTGCCCTAGAATCAGGAGATCACCATTTTAAAATATAATATCCTGCTTATAGTCTATACAGATGCTGCAGGGTTCTTAAGAGCACTAGTTCTGGTTTGGAACCACACAGTCTGTTATCACAGAGGAAGTAACCTTTAGTGCTGAAGAAACAAAATGGATTTTCCAGATTCCAAGACTGTCATAAGCTGCCTACTGTAATGGTCTTTCATTTTGATTTGTTCAGGTTTTAAAGAGAAAAATGTATTCATATAGACTGGACGTGTGGTTAGTTTACTATAATACTGCAATATTTGGTCTCCAATGGAGATGAGCGAGAGACAACAAGAGAGAGAAAAAGAGGGGGGGAGGGAGAGAGAGAGAGAGAGAGAGAGAGAGAGAGAGAGAGAGAGAGAGAGAGAGAGAGAGAGAGAACCCACACTTTTTAAAACGATCTTTTTAATATGAGGGCTCTCAAACTAATTACCACCATTGATCCCATTACCTGTTAAATAAATTTCATTGAAGCCCTCAGCACCTTTTTTTAAAAGCAAAATCCAAGTCATTGAGCTTTCTATTCCTAAAATTTAAACCAACATAACACATTAGTTCCCAGCTTTATA
>NC_030430.2:12425226-12555226 GCF_001660625.3 Ictalurus punctatus
CAAAGGAGAAAGACACATTCCGTACATGAACTGTATTTCAGTTGAAGTTTACTGAACATAGTTTATTTTTCTAAAAACTAACCACATCAGCCTATGTAGCAGATCCTTATCCAATCCTATGCATTTATGTAAATTATTTAGCTGAAGCTAGCTCATCAGACCAGAGCCTAGCTACAGGGCAGAAGCTACTAATTGAAGAGTTTTTACAGACTTTTCCCCCATTTTATTTACCCTCTCTGGTTTGATTAGTGAACTGACACATTTTTAAAGTAGACAAAAACAGAATCTTAAAGTTACGTGAAGAGCTACAATGAACCAAAACATCACCACTTCAAATTGTCCTATTTATAACCATAAAGTAATCATTAATGGTTAAGCATTAAAGGGTAAGTGCTGTTGCTATTCAATGATCCTAGCTATTTATCAAGATCTTTGTATGAAAAGAATTTAAGACACGCTAGAGGCTAATGGGCATGAGTTTAACTGCTAAAGAATCCGCAATTGATTCATGCTCCACTCTGATAAGCAAGGCAGGAGCACTCCCAATAAAGTGTTCCATAATACTGGTCAAGTTCTGCTAAACAGTTACAAGTAGTAAGCATCTGGGGCCCTGTTTTTTTTTTTTTTCCATTATCACTTCCCTAAAACATGCCAGTAGGTGGATTGGCTACAATAAATTGTCCCTAGGTGTGAATTTGTCAATATGTGTATACATGGTGCCCTATGATGGACTGGAGCCCTTTCTAGGGTGTGTCCCCACATCACGCCAGCCTGACCAGTATAAAGCGGTTACTGTAGATGAACGAACAAATGTGACATAAATAGTGAACATTTACAATAACAGGTTAGTTGCCACTAAGTGACAGTTCCAAATTGCCACTGTGCTAGCAAATACTGAATGTCACACCTTCTAATTCCTCACTAACCCACATGAGCACAGCTTTCATTTCTGACCACGAGCATGCAACTAAACAAAACACACAAAAAAATTGGATTATGCCCAAACAAATTAACAATACACCAGCATTAACCAGCAAATTATGATAGGATGAGCACAAACATTAGATTACTAAATAAAAGTTTAAACTACTCTAAAACATACAAAATAAAATACATGCAGTTTTAAGGCAATAAAACACACAAAAAAATTGGATTATGCCCAAACAAATTAACAATACACCAGCATTAACCAGCAAATTATGATAGGATGAGCACAAACATTAGATTACTAAATAAAAGTTTAAACTACTCTAAAACATACAAAATAAAATACATGCAGTTTTAAGGCAATAATTAAAAAAATAATAATAAATCAGGGTGCTATAGGTGTAGCATTACCAAGGGTAATTTAATTTATTTAATTAATTTAAAATTAAACAATTATACAGGACACTGAATAGCACATATTGTTTCTTCTTCTTCTTCTTCTTCTTATTATTATTATTATTATTATTATTATTATTATTATTAGCATTACATACACTGATGGACAAAAAATATAATAAGCAGAATAGAAACAGGAGTAAAATGTCCCCCAAAAAGCAGTTTCAAGTTTTTACCAGAATGTGTAAAATGGCATGTGAAAATTTGGTTATTGTAAAAAATCAAACAAAAAATATATAATTGAATTGAAGAAAAAAAATGCCACAGAAAATTTTATTCACTACCAAACTCCAAGGACCAGTCACAATTCCTTTTCTACTTTTTTTCTCCAGTTCTTAGTCATTCATAAATGTCTGTTAAGTAACCCATAAAACAAGATAAAGTCTATAAACTGTAGAGGTTAGTATTTACTAGTAATGATAGTGTGCTAATAAATTTGTATGATTCTCTTGGATCAGCTTCACCGGAACCAGGAATTCCTGATTATTTAAAGACAAGAAAGAAAGACATTTGCTATGAGACTTTTTTCTCACTGTGATATCATGGTCAATCACATGTGTCTGTAAGTAACAGTTTAAATGGTAACTTTACAGGAGTGTTACATGATACGTGCTACTGAGATTATGTAAGTGTGTGATGTCTATAACACTGCATTATGACTTTCGCCTTCTGAAACTATACATTACATGGACTCAATATTGGTGGAAAAATTTATCCACAACACTAATTAGAAAGTGCTAGCTTACTAAAACTGTCAACTGTCAATTCAACAAACAAGATGAGATTGCATCTTTTATGAATTATGGGGCTTTTGTATGACATAGCAGCATTTACAGAATATTTCTAACAGAAGAAGGCTCCTAGACAAGTGCATAAATATTAATCGAACAGAGCACAGGTCTGAAATGTGATTGGCTATGTCAATGCAGTATTGCTGAGGCAACTTTCACATATTCAGGACATAATTACAAACTCTTGACCTCAAACAGATTCAAAAACATTTTATATGTAACTCAATGTTTTCTCGTCTGTGTGAGTATACATAAATTTGTATTATGATGTATAATTTAGATAGAAATATTTCTAATTGTACAAAATCTTATTTTTGTTTTACTGTTGTATAGTGTGTCTTGTGCCATTGCCTGTCTTTGAATTTATAGTATTATATTGCGCTTGTGGTTTTTATGGAATCTGTCATTTTGCACAGCAATCAGTTTCACATCACATACATTTGCAATTAATGTAGTTCTGTGAATATAATGCAATCGTGTACGGTCTCGAATATTGAACTGTGGTAATGAAAGCACTATATTTTATCTCAATGTCTATAGATGGAACAAAAAAATTACTTGGCTTCATTTAAGCCATTGTACTGTATTTATAGAATATAAGGTATTGATAGTCAAAAGGTCTCTTCAGTATTAATTTGTGCTGTTATGCAATTCTAGTACCACACACTCAGGAAAAAAATAGCCTTTCATTGTCACTGGGATGGTACCTTCAAGGGTACATCTTTTAAACATTTAATAAACTTTTACTTGGAAATGTGGAGAGAGTGTACCTTTAAAAGTGATTTAAGGTGCTTAATTGGACCTCACAGTGATTACCTAAGCAAAGCTTTAAAGGTACATTACATACACCTTTATAGCTTAAAGATACATACTAAAAGTACAAATGGAATACACTTGAGGGTACCACCCCAGCAACAAGGAAAGGTAAAGATTAGTACCCTTTTTTCTGAGTGAATGTCAGCTGAGTAACGTAACAATATTCTGACAGCAACACAGATTTAGAGAACCTGACACTCTTTCCTGTATTTTGAAACGTCAGTTACTGTTGATTAATCACTAGTTTTTCTACGTCAATATTCATTTTTCCATTGAATTACTAAAATGACTATGATTACATATGTCACAAAGAAAAGGGAATGTGCAACTTTTCCTCTTCACGTAAATTCCTGATAACCTCGGGAGTTCTCTGAATTACGTCAAAAGCGCGCGTGTGCTGCGCGTAATGCGCTGCGCTTCCCCAACCACACAAGGCGCGCGCTCTACGCGACGACGCACGCGAACGCGTTCAAAGCTCCATACCGCCACGCGCCATTCTTGCTCCATGACCCACCCACTCCTCGCTAGACTAGCACGCGGGGCGCGCTCCCGATTCATTCAACACGAAGGTGTCGAGCGTGACGCGGGAACGCGCTTTACTACGCCAGAACCACAGGGAGAGGGAGAGAGAGAGGGAGAACATTTTTCGAGATGTGAAAAAGAACTCGAGCGAGCATGCAGTGGAGAGAATTACGACGATAAATTTAACAACGATATAAAAATATAATTAGCGAGGAGGAAAAAAGCAAATAAGTAGACTATAATTTATATAAACTACAAGCTATTTTTGCCACCCACACTTCCTATATGTTTGACTTGAAAATTACCCCCTCCCACAACACTGTAGGCTAATCTATGTATTAGGTGAGTCTCTTCCAATGTTCGCTTTAAAAACACGGCATCGGTATGGTGATAAGGACTTTGTGAATAGGCAAAAAACTGAAAACACTATGTAAAATAGCACATTGTTTTAAACCGGCTGTATTCGGAAATCTGCTTCGATAGCCAAAGGCTATCTTCACTGACTTGCTGCTTTTTTCCTCGGACCCCGACCAAGATAGCAAACCATCTTCCTATAGGCTACCCGTTCTTCCCATAATAAACAAATGCACACAGAAGACACACGATTCTTCTCATGGAACACTTCGGAAAATTAGATCATAGCCCCGGTTTCAAAACAGTGGTAGACATGCCACAGACAAATGACAACTACCGTTTCCCTCTGTGTCGATTCATCTCATTTTACTGCAACACTAATCAGCTGTAACACATGGGAAATAAAGCCATAGTAGCCGCGTTCTCAGTTGCAAATAGCCACACTAGTTTACATAGCTTATCACAGACATTCGTCTGTTTCTAGGAAAGGTGGTTTCACATTGAGTCCTAAGCGCTTCCAGGCAAGCAAAAACAAAACAAACAAACAAACAAACAAACAACAGAAAAAAAACAGGTTTAGTGTTGATGTGTAAAAAAGAGGAGACCGGGATTTAACTGAGGACGACCCCGTTCTCGAGGAAATCACGAACCTTTTCGAAACGGGAAAACCCACCATCCGCTGGCAAACTGAAACGTTTCGCTTAAAAACGCTATTAGACGACCATACTTACAATTTTGGCATTAAAATGGTCTGGTGGGCGGTAGCCGTTTCGTTTTCTGAAACACATCCGTTTCTTTCTTTCTTTTTTTCTGTTTATATATATAGGAATACAGTATCGTTTTCCCTTCTCCAGTGTTTCAGCTTCGGAATCGACACCCTTGACGGAGGCAGGCTAAGTATGTACGGCGCATGCGCGAACACAGTCAGTTCTGCTCGACCGATTGACGAAGGACTTCCTCAGTACTTGTCATTTCCAATGGAACTATTCTCACCGAGAACCTATACTCAAGAACCTCGGTTTTTCCCTCATCTATCAAATAATGAAAGAACCTAGGAAAGAAAGCATCCTGCTTTTTACATCTGAACAAGTTTTTTTTGTGTCTTTATGAATTTGGCAAACAGATAAAGACAAACATGCCCCATAACCCATATATATTCCCCAATAAAATGTTTCATAGGCCTTCTTCTTGTAAATGACCAAGTATAATCTATAAACTACCAGACAGGCCTTTTAAATTTCCTGCAACTATGTGGAAAATGTCTTTTAATGTTACAGTATTGCCTAGAACTTATAAATAAAAGTAAATATAAGATATAAATCATAGGTAGGTAGACATTATTTCCTATCTTTAGATCAATCCCAATGTCAACCAGCAGGAGGCGCCAAACACCACGAATAATAAACGCGCAGATCCAGTATTACAAACCGCATAAAACGTCTCAAACACCTTGCAAGTAAAAGTGCAGTAATTATAATAACTCTAAGGATACAATAAGTAACAAACTAATATATATATATATATATATATATATATATATATATATATATATATATATATATATATATATATATTATATATATATATATATATATATATATATATATATATATATATATATATATATATATATATGAAACCTCTGAAAAATTGTGAAAGTTTTAAACTGACTATTGACAACTCTGTTATCTCTCCTTCCCTTCGGGTTAAGAGTCTATGTGTCATCCTTGAAAGTACTTTATCGTTTGAGGCACAAGTAAATAACATTACACAGTTAGCATATTACCATCTGCGAAATATTTATCATCTTTGACTATCTCTTACAGCTAATAGTACTGCTGTCCTTATACAAGCATTAGTTACATCTCGTATTGATTATTGTAATTCTCTTCTCAGTGGTGTTTCACAAAAGCTTCTTCACAAACTTCAAATGGTCCAAAATTCAGCAGCCCTGATCATTACATGAACGCCTTCAACTGAGTCTCCAGTTCCTAGACAACTCCACTGGCTTCCAGTTAGATACCCGATTCAATTTAAGATTGAACTTTTCATTTATAAGACCCTTCATAATTTAGCACGTTCATATCTTCGTGACCTTCTTTATGTTTTTCACCTACCCGATCTCTTAGGTCTTCTGCTACTGTAACTCTTGTTATACCTTAGATATATCAAAATTATTCAACCCCCATTGCAAATCAGTATTGTCAAAATTTCAGCTGTTTGGAATGAGTCAAGTGGTTTCCCCAAATTCAACTGAAAATGCAACTTATCATGATTTCTCCAGTTTCAAAATTATTCAATCCCCTGAATAGAATCCCTCACAACAACACAAATATGCCAAACAGATGTTGTCTCAAGCACACCTAATGCAACTAATCAAGGGCTTCATTAGTTGCACCAGGTGTGCTTGATCTGGAACACATGAAGTACTTGAACTGGCTAGGGGGCAGAAAATGTATGAAATGTCTGGATGGAGCAGACAAAGGAAACTATCAACAGTTACAACCAGATTTTTGAGAAGGCAGGTTGTGAAAAACCCTTGAGTGACTGCAAAAGACCTGCAGCAAGACCTGGTGGCAACAGGCACTGAAATTTCAGTGAGCACAGTATGGCGCGTACTAAACGCAGAAGGTTTCCATGCCAGAACTCCAAGATGTACACCACGACTGACCCAAAAGCACAAGAAAAGTTGGCTCAAAATCATATAAACATGCCACAGAAGTTTTGGGATTCTGCTCTGTGGAGCGATGAAATAAAACTGAAACTTATCAGCACGATGGATCAGCGGTATGTCTGAAGGAAGAAGAATGAAGAAAGAACACTCTGTCCACAGTCAAGCATGGTGGTTTCTTGGTGATGCTCTGGTCCTGCTTTGCATCCTCTGGCACGGGAAACCTGCAGTGTGTGGAAGGCAAGATGGGTTCATTGAAGTGTTAGGAAATCCTAGGACAAAACATCATGCTGTCGGTGAGGAAGTTGAAGCTGGGGCATCATTGGACCTTCCAACAGGACAATGATCCCAAACATACCTCAAATTCCACCAAGGCTTGGTTGCAGAAGAAGTCCTGGGAGATTCTATAGGGCCATCACAATCACCTGACTTGAACCCCAGAGAAAATCTCTGGTGGGATTTGAAGAAGGTGGTTGCAGCATGCAAACTCAAGAATATTAATGAACTGGAGGCCATTGCTCATGAGGAATGGACTAAGATTCCCCAGGAATGCTGCCAGAAGCTGGTGTCTGGCTATGCATCTCATTTGCAGGAGAAATCATTATAAGCTGCATTTTCAGTTGAATAATTTGCCACCTGGAGCATCTGATCTATCTATCTATCTATCTATATCTATCTATCTATCTATCTATATATATATATATATATATATATATATATATATATATATATATATATATATATATATATATATATATATATATATATAATGTGTAACAATAGTTATAGGAGCAGAAGATCTAAGGGATTGGGTAGGTGAATAAACATATATATGTTGATATATTAATTGCATGTTTAAGCAAGCAGATTTTAGATGTTGACCAACTTTGATCAGATTAATTCATGATTTCAAACCCTTATAGAAATGTTTATTCACACCATAGCAAACAGTAATTGAAGGATAAGTGTAACTGCCACTTGGTGTCAGTAGAGCTCTCTGCTTCATTGTAGTTGTGCATTTGGCAATACACTACAATGAAAGCTTGACTTATAGCAAGTACAGTAAATGATGTGCTGGGTTTCTGGGTAACCCAGGGAGTGATTTTACTTAATGCACAATGTTGGGCTTTGATTATGGCTTGCACATTGCATGATAATGTGCATTGACTGTAGCATTAGCACTGTGCAGTAGAATTTTGCTATCCAGAGTGTATTTTCTATCAGATACTGTTTAAAACTGCAAACAATTAATTTTCCAAATCTCTCTGCATGCAAGCTTCTTTCTGTTTTATAGGGGTCAGACCTATATAACTATTTAAAAAGATGATAATGCTGAATGTGACAATAAACTATTTATAGCCTATTATTATTTTCATATCCTGATCCAAGTTCAGTATCGTGGCTGTTTTGTGTGAGAGATAATCAGCCTATTGATTTAAAATCCCATCCTTACTTTCCTGGCAATTTCACATTCCTATAGCTGTGAGACCTGGCAAACCTCAGGCAAAATAATTTTCACTGCATGTAGTTTGTGCTGTTACTGAATCTGTTTTACATCTCTTTTACAAAACTTTGCACAACATTGAATACTTTGAGTAGGCTGGCCAGTATGAGCTCTATGATTATGGAACAAGGGAAATAGGATGTAATAATAATCTGTCTATACTACAAAAAATAAGGTCTGAATAGACAACAAGCAGTTCTTTGCATATTGTTCAACATTTAATCGGACATCAAATTACAGTATAATCACAACATTCCTGTTTTTCTGAACCCAGTTTAGAACATAATTACCTACTGTGATATCATGTTACATACCACTTGAGTACATAACTGTATTTTTCAATAAAGTTGTGATGCAGAGAACAGGAGCAATTGCATTGGTTTACAGTGTTTATGCAGTCCATCAGCAGTATTCACACATACTAAAATATTAATGCATGTTTCTGCCATCTATTATAAAAATGGAATCAGGGAATGCATAGATAATATTGTTTCTGTATTTCACAATTTTAATGGCATTGATTGGAAATGTGGATATAGTTCCCTTTATGCCTCCACTTATCTTCTGTTTATGGTTAGGCCCTTTTCATCCTCGAGAATTTCCTCTACTCTCCGTCTCTGTAAAGCAATAAATAAAAGTGAAACATGTTTAAACCAAGGAAACAGCTGCCACTGAGTGTGTAAAAAAGCTTCATATAGCATGGGGTCACAAATGATTCACTGATTCCATAGTTCTGTGACTATAGCTTGCTACCATGATCTGTTGGCAGGCCAAGATTTACATTCATACCTCCATAACCTCTCACTGTATTAATTTCACTGTAGTTAATGAATAAATCATAGTAGTTGCTGATAATATATTTTAAGATGAATAATGGAACAATAAGCTGAGATTTTAAGAGGTTAACCTCAGAATAAAGGAGAATTCATACTGGCTAAATTTTTTTCTGGAGCATTATTTGTTTGTTTGTTTTTTTTTGTGCGAGAGATGTGCCACATGTGGTAGTTACACTTTCATTCCACAATTGTCCATTTTTTTCACCCACATTGCTAGGGCATTTTTCATTCGAACCACTGTAATATTCTTATTTCCCCATTTCCTTGTTTAATTTAGGGCCACACAAGAATTGTAATCAGTGTTGAAGGTGTTCGTAAAAACACATGCAGGCAACATTACACAAGGATAACCCATATTCACAGTTTAAACAGGCAAAAGTCAAAACCAGGAAGTGCTCTTTTGAAAACACGGTTCAGACATAAAGCTACAAAAATCTGCGACAGTTCACCCAGTACCAATAGTAACACTGATAATGACCCCATTTTGGTAGGCAATAAAAGCTCCCCGCTACAACACACTCATCCATTTGCCATTCTCATGTTGAGGACTTGTGAATTGGTGTACTTTCCCAACCACTTGTACTGCAGGGCATGATGGAGACCTGTTTGTTTTTCCAGGCCCTGGAGAAATTGTGTGATGGGTAATGAGCAATGCCCAAATTGTTTGGAAATTGAATTGGAGCATCTTCAACCATCATTTACAGAGCCTTGCCCTAACTGCAGCATAATAACAATAGCAGTGCATGAAGCTCACAGACTATGTAAATACTGCTGCCTATTCATTCTGCTTCCTCTGATGCCACATGGTTGCAGCAGGGAGAGAAGTGAACAGCAGATACAGTTGTGGAGCCCACTAGGATGAAATAAGTACAGAAATCGGCAGAGGGTTTGGCAGCTGAGCCCCCTCAAATGCCTTTGCAATGTTGGAGACAAATGCAAGAGTTGTGAGCAGCAATACAGCAGCACTACAGTGTATGTGGTTCTATAACTGAGTAGAAGACCACAAGGTGAAATGGGCTAATAGATTGATAAGAATGGCCATAGGATGAGTGTGATGTAGTGGGATCTTTTATGGGTTACCCATGTGAGATCATGCCACAAGCCAACTTTGCTATTGGTTCCAAACAATGAAATGAGCCAAATGGAAAAACTATACTAGTTCTGATGAAAGCCTCCCTGGTGGTCCTCTGTTCAGTTTTAGAAGCATGGTTTCATACACAACCATCTCTTTAAACGCATACAAGCTGTGTCAGAGGTGCAATAGCGACACGTCACCCTGCCCTTGTTTTATGCTTCAGTTGATAGCACAGTATGGTACATTCTTAGCAGTTTTGGTGAATCTACTTTGAAACTGTAGCTTTTCAAGCTATAGGCTACTCATTGTTTGAAGTTGTTAAGCTACAGTCAAGCAACCCCTTTAAAAATGTAGTTAGGTACACTACAAGTTACTAACAAGAGGATTAACTATGACTCTCTTACTCATAGATACAAGGCCTGGGCGCCTCCTCGTGGTGACCACTGGATAGGATGGAGCAGTCGAGCCATCCAAACCAAGATCCAGGCCAACCCCTGGTCGGGCTAACCTTCCGGCTGGGGGCTTTTTTGCTGGTTACAAAGAAGCAAGTGAAGAATAAGAAACCTGGACCCTCTGGCAACCAGGTAAACAGCAAGTGCAACGCCATTGAAGGGGCAACTGAGATGACCCTAAAGACTCTGAACGTGACTACTTTACAGCGCAACTGCTCAGACTGCGATGAGGTTTTCCCTTCGCATAGGAGCCTGGCCATGCATAGACACCACCGGCATCCAGTCAAAGTCAACGCCGGCAACTCTACCTACAAGGAGACTGATTTGGGCTGCAGAGGAGCATGCAGCACTGATTAGGCATACCAACAGCATCTGGAGGGGGAACATGCAAAAGAAGGAACATCTCGAGCAGCTGCTGACCCACTTTCATTATCGTTCCACAGAGGCACTGAAGTGGACATCTGCTTTAGCAGAGTTGGAAAAGGCCGAGTCTGTTCCTCCCGCAGCTAAGACTGCCATTTCAACTGTAACTGGGCCGTTGGAGCCTTTGCCTCCTGCATCCTGGATGAATGTGAAGTTACCATCTAGGAGAAGAGTATGGCTGAAGGAGGAAGATGAAGTGCTCCTTTGTCATGTAGATATTGTATGGAGACATGGAATGCTTAACAAGGACCTGGAATCCTTGTTGGGGCAACTTATACCAGAATGCTCTATAGAATCAATTAAGAAGAAACTGCAGACTCTTTCCTGGATCCCTCCAAGAGCCACTGAGGACTGTCGTCGCCTGCCAAGGGCCAACCCTACAGTGAGTCCTGAGGGATCAACTACTCATCCTTCCAGATCAGAACTTAGTGCACAGGCCTCATTTGGTCTGATAGATAGTGTTGTGGATAAAAATGACATGAAATAAACATGCGGGAGACCTAGTATCCAGTAAAGGGGAGAAGAAGAAAAGACGGGCACCAAGACACACAGAAGCGGTGTGAGGCGAATATTGACTGATATTGAATATCGAATTGGATTCACACTTTAAAGATCTTAGATCTTTAAGAGTAATACACTATGGTTTATTAGTCAAAAAAGTAAAAAAAGTATACGAGCTGAGGAGTGCTAAAACACACACACACACACACACACACTCTCGTACAGTCAAGGGCGGCCATGTAGACATAACACACGCACACACTCTCTCTGTCTCTCTCTCTCTCTCTCTCTCACACACATACTACTATAACTTTATAAGAATAATATAAAGGAATATTAAGATATTATAAGGGTAATATCTTATAATAATAATATATATACTCTTTATAAAAAACAGAATAATAGGATATGTAGGACAGTAGAAGGGTAATATAATGATATTATGAAGTAGTAAGTACAGTAAACCGTTTTTCAAGCAGTATAACTATATATAAAATAGAGATATAGAGCAAATATATCAATAAATTATAAACTAGAAATGCAGGCTCGCAAGGAAGGCCTTAATTTTAAGAGAGAACCATGAGGAGCCATTTATAAGGGTGGCTGAGTCAAGCTGCCCCCCCGCGAGATAAGAGTAAGACCGAGGTCACTCTAGATTGTTTTGTCTCTCCACTTTTGATTTTACGGGTTATTCAAATCCCTCGGTTTTGATTCTCTGGGTTATTCAAATCCCTTGGTTTTGATTCTCTGGGTTATTCAAATCCCTTGGTTTTGATTCTCTGGGTTATTAAAATCCCTTGGTTTTGATTTTCTGGGTTATTAAAATCCCTTGGTTTTGATTCTATGTGTAAGTGAAATGGCCCTTTTCTGGAACATAAGAGTAAGGTAGATGAGCTCTTTTTTAACCCTATTGGTAGTGATATCATAGTCTTCTTGCAACATATGGGTTATTTACTGTGTAAGTACAGTATAAATACTGGAGCTTAAGCTCAGGGTATCAGATCACTTCTGAGAATTCTCATCGGTGTGGATCTCGTGTGGTGGAACGGAACCAATAAAGCTGGACCCTTGCTTCTTCTCACTCACGGCTGGTGTCTTTTTTTCTATCTCCAACTGGGCTCAGAGGTAGATGTGAGTATTGGCTTCTATGTTGAATTTTAAGTGTTTTTGGGTAATAGCCTAAATTTGAGCCAGCATTTGGCACCCCAGATGGGACTGGGCTAAGATCTATATGTCTGGAATCTCTCCCGTGGGACTTCGCTCTCTAAGCAACAGATAGGCCGTGTAGGAAGAAGGCATTACAGACGCCTGTTATTTCAAAGCTCTGTTTTAGTGGTCTGTTGTTACGATTGGGAAGCCCCCGGGGTGGGAAGAAAGACTAAGTTGGTCTCCAAAAGAACCTTGAGTGAGTGAGAAGAGGTAAGTGAAGTGTAGATTGTAGAAGATTGTAATTTTGTAATTGTATAAGGTTCATAAGACTGCGTAAGGAAATTGTATATGTGTTGTGTGAGTGAAAGTCCTGCAATACCGCTGGTGAAAGATTCCAGGTCTGATATAGAGGCAGGTGGAAAAGGAGGCCTCAAACCCCAGAGCTACTAGAGCATTGGTGGGGACCCCTAATACTGCTGGTGAAAGATTCCAGGTCTGAGATAGAGAGGGGAATAAATCTTGGGCCCATGTCCGGGTCGCGCAATACAGCGTGCCCGGTGTATGAATGGAATGTGTACTGTAAATGTGTGTGCTTATAATATATGTGCTTATAATGTGCTCTGAACATGAGCTCCATACATAAAGAGATATGTGTGTTGGATAAGTTGGATAAGATTTAAAAAAAAAAAAAAAAAAAAAAAAAAAAATTGGAGAAAGTTGCATTTAATTTATGTGACTGTAAGCTTCATACATACGGAGCTGGTGTGAAGGCGCGTTATACACTGAGACATGATTTGCGTGCTATTAACCAAATCGTGATACCTGAAACACCAGTAGTGCCAGACCCACACACCCTATTGTCGAACATTCCAGAAGGGACCAAATGGTATACTGTCATAGACTTATGCTCAGCATTTTTTAGCGTGCCACTGCACCCAGACTCACAGCATTTGTTTGCTTTCACGTATGAAGGGCAGCAGTACACATACACTAGACTTCCGCAGGGATACTGTGAAAGCCCATCCATATTTAATCAGGTACTGGCTCAAGACCTCTCAGCCCTGGAGTGCCGTAGCACCATCTTGCAATATGTCGACGACCTTTTGATTTGTAGTGTGTCCAAAGAACAATGCCAGCACGACTCCCTAAAGGTTCTAAGAATGTTGGCCGAAAATGGCCACAAAGTAAGTAAATAAAGTTGCAATTTTACAAAAAGTGGAATACCTAGGTCGTGTGTTAGAGGGAGAAAGCCGTACTATAGCACCAAAGCATGTAGAGGCCATACGCAAGGCCCCACAGCCAACCACCGTGCGACAGATGTTGGCGTTTCTAGGAATGGCGGGGTTCAGTCGCCCATGGATATGTGAGTTCGCACAAAGGGTTCAACCATTATGGGATATGATTAAGGCAGCAGACCAATCACAGCCAAATGCCCCCCTCGACTGGACTCCTGAAGCTCTAGCCGCACTCGCAGATATTAAAATGGCCTTAATGACCGCTCCTGCATTGGCTAACCCAGACTATAGCAAACCGTTTCACCTCTATGTATCCGAAAGAAAGGGGTACGCATCGGCCGTCCTAACTCAGCAGCAACAAGGGATGGGAAAACAGGCCATCGCCTATTACAGCACGGCTCTCGATAACGTGGAAAAAGGGATGCCACCCTGTTATCGGTCTTTGGCAGCGGCCACATTTGCATATCAGAAAGCGTCCTTAATCACCATGGGGCACCCAGTTACATTATATACGACCCATGCACTGCATGCGCTCCTAACAAGTCAGACCTTTGTGATAACGAACTCCCGTCGAACGGGATATGACTCCATCCTGTCAGCCCCGGAGCTCACTATAGAACGGTGCACCACGGGGAATCCGGCCAATAAACTGGTAACCCCGATAGATGGTGTACCCCATGAGTGCGTAGCGGAATCAGAGATATTTTTGAAAGCGCGTTCGGATTTGGAGAACTGCCCTATTGATAATGCTAAACATACGTATTTTGTGGACGGTTCCTGTTATCGTACTGATACGGGCAATAAGGCTGGGTTGGCAGTAGTAGAAGCACGACGAAACCCGGTGACGTTTGAGGTGGTGATGAGTGTTCCCCTCCCCCAACCCTGCTCGGCCCAGCTAGCTGAACTATGGGCGTTGACAGCTGCGTGTAATTTGGGCCGTAATGAGAGTTGCACTGTATATATGGACTCGGCCTATGCTCATGGAGTCTGCCATGTGTTTGGACCAATCTGGGCTCAAAGGGGATTCCAGCGGGCAGATGGGTCCGCCGTGACACACGGGGAAGCGATTTCAGATTTACTATATGCTATGACATTGCCCACAAAATTAGCTGTAGTGAAATGCAGGGCACATAGGACTGATGACTCCTTTATCACTAAAGGGAACGCACTGGCGGATGAGGCAGCTAAGAAAGCTGCCGTAGGGCCTGGGCAGATGATGTCCCTAACTCAGCCCGGGGAGAGTCCGCTGCAGCATCCGCAGGTAGACAATGTGGCCCACTTAGTGGAGCTGCAGAACACCGCAGGTGTGGCTGAAGTATCAGCGTGGATAAAACGGGGGGCGAAAAAAGAGGCGGGTACTGGATTATGGCGCAGCATAGAAGGATTGTGTATAGCCCCAGCCTGTTACCTCCCGCTCTTAATCAAAGAAGCCCTTGGCTTGGATCACGCCCATAGGACCGAAACTATCCGAAAAATCCATCAGGAATGGTGGTCCCCATTTCTGGCCAGTATGGTGGACTATGCGTTGAAAAGATGTGAGGTGTGTATCAAGAACAATGTGCGAAAGAACTTTACTGCCCCTTTAGGACATATTCCCCCACCGACTGGGCCGTTCCGGCATATAATGATGGATTATGTAGACATGGGAGCAGACAACCGGAGAGAAGGGAAGCGCTACATTCTAGTAATAGTAGACCGCTTCAGCAGGTGGGTGGAGGCAGCTGCGAGGGCCGCGGCTAAATTTTTATGTCGCGAGGTCATTCCCCGGTTCGGTATTCCAGATTTTCTGAGTTCGGACAACGGCACCCACTTTGTGAATAACGTCATTGACAATGTGGCATCCGCCTTGGGGATAGATCATAAGCTAGGCTGTGTATATCATCCTCAATCCCAGGGCATGGTGGAACGAGTGAATGGTACCCTAGTTAATAAATTGGCAAAAATATGCGAGAGCTCTCGCCTAAACTGGGTACAGGCCTTACCACTGGCATTGATGAAGATGCGTTCACAGACCAATCTTATGACGCACTTGACTCCTCATGAAATGCTTACTGGGCGCCCAATGCCTATGGCATTCACCCGAGGTCCATACACAGGGCCGTCTTTGGCACAATTGGAGGACGAAATGCAGGATTATGTGCGAACCCTCACCCAAATCCATAGACATTTGTATTCACAGGTTCGTGAGGCAGTCCATGAAGAGAACGAGGTACAGGAGGACGTGCGCCTAGTGGCACCGGGGGACCAGATATACATTCGTGTTTTCAAGAGAAAGAGCCCCCTTGCGGGACATCGGGAAGGACCGTTCACCGTGGTTGCTGCAACCCCCACGGCTGTGAAAGTTGAGGGGAGGAATTACTGGTATCACTTGAACCACTGCAGCCGCGCCGAACCAGGTAAGGGACCGCTACTGCAAGACACTACCGACGAACAACCATCGACCTCAGGACTAGTCAGTACAAGACAGCCCATTGGGGCAGTGGTGTTCACTGATAGTGACAGTGATTCGGATGCATCCCTGAGCCCTGCCTACGGCACTCGAGCCCAGACTAAGCGGCGGGCTGTGGAAAAACTAGATAAACTGTCTCAGTCTGATGCCAGTAGCCCTACTGTTCTCTCGCCCCGAGTAGAAGTGACGGGTGTCGTAGTTACCAGCCCACAGGAAGTTGTAACCCCAACGGAGGAGGATTTTCTGTCTACACTTGCCACTCTCTGTCAGGACCTTGACGACCCCGCTCTGCCTCTGAGCCTAATCGACTTGGATACGCTACAGTCCCTAGAAGCACAGTTGAACTTACCTGAGCTTACTTCATTAACTTCAGTCTCCGCATGAATCCTTGCGCACTCCCCTACCACCGGTTCCGGAGGGGACCGGTGGGACGAGTTCCACAGAATAGTAGCACATATGGGGGTAGAGTGATTTTTGCAGCAGGGCTAATAGCACTCTTTTTCTTTTTCTACGACCCAATGTTTAAAAGGACTAGTCATACCTTCAATAATGCCCTGGATTCCTATCACACGTTACACCCACTAGTGGCTGCTACTTCCCGCACAACCCCCTCTCCCCGTATTAGGCATGTTCGATCCTGGACGGCCCCTGGCTCAACTATAGGTTCCCGTAGCTCGATGTGCGCGTTAGCTCTCCTTAGACTCGTCCATGAAGAGTCCCTGATTGGCAGAAGTCCCTATTTGGCCTCATTCACTTTCTCCCAAGCTCGATCTGTGGAGATTCGCGTAGGACATCTTAGAATTACTGGTAGGGCACGGGCGAGTAGGTGCTCCTTCGAGCTGCCTACTATTGGCCCCCTGTGGCTACCGTTCCTTTGCTCAGCTACGGCGTGTTCTTACCATGATAGTACAGGGTCACCTTTCGCATCCCGGGCTCTCCACCCCCTCCTCATTGCCCCGATGTCAACTCCGATCGCACATAAATTAATGAAATTACAATACTATTCAATCTCCACCGATAACACCTCACTTACGGAGGAGCAGAGTAACATGTATCTGGCATGGATGGTCCATACTGCTCGATCTGTGACAGATCGCTCGTGTCTCGTATGTCATGATCGTAGCCTCACCCCCCATTTTATGTTCCTTATGGGGAACCTAACGGAATGCCTCACCACCCCCTATTCTGTTGATTTTTTGTGTCCTACTGTGTGCCTCCTTGGGGCCCTTTCTGCTGACTTTGGCCCATCATGGATGTACAATGCAAGCTCCTCATGCCTGTTTCACCCAGTATCCACTCAAGTATCGACTTTTGTCCGCGTCCAACCGTCTCTGCCCTTGTTCTTTCCCATCTGCCTCTGCTCCTCTGTTGGCGTATATCCTGTAGGAAACGTGTCTGCCCGATGTAATGTCTCCCTGTTCGCTAATGATTTGCAAATTGAGACCCTCTCTGTCTGTGATTCATCCCCATGCACCCCCAGCGTGACAATTCCCCTACCTGATCTTAGTGTTGGTACTGTTCCCCTTGCGGATGTTTTCTGGTTTTGCGGGGGCCAACGTGTACGCCAGACTTTGCCTGCGGAATGGCGGGGATGCTGCGCCCCGGTTAGGTTGGATGGTAAGACCCGTGTTTTGTTGGTGGCTGACCAACCGTCATCCAGCCGATCCCGTTCACGCCGCGATGTGGCCCTGTGGACTCAGTATGTCCGTGACGCTGGTGCAGCGAACTATTCTGACTGGGCAGCTGATGAGACCATCCATCTTGACTTTGGGGGCACCCCCGTTGGCGTTCCTGCTCGCTACAGAGCCATGGAGGCCGTTGGCAGTGGTGTAGCGTCTATTTTGCTCCCGGCCGTGCAGATCAACCGCAACATGGCATGGATTAATTACATGTGGTACAACGAGCAACGCTTCATTAACTACTCGGTGAGTGCTCTTGGACTGGTCCGTGATCAGCTCCATGCCACTTCCCTCATGGCTGCTCAGAACCGTTTTGTCCTTGACCAGATGCGGGCCCCCGAGGAGGGTGTCTGTGCAATGATTGGTCCCGAATGCTGTGCTGCAATCCCTTTGCACACTGGTTCTGAGGGTGCCCTCTCCAAGGTCCTGGGCCAACTACAGGCCCTCCAAGCAGAGCAAGTGGCTAACTCCGGCTTTGGGTCTAGTCTCCGCCTCCCGCCGTGGCTCTCCTGGTTTCTTTCTGGAGATTGGACTGCTGCCCTGACCTGCTTGGGAGTGTCCCTGTTCATCCTCCTTCTCCTTGTGGCTCTGGTGGCCTGCTGTGTGATCCCCTGCGCACGGCGGATGGTGATGTCCTCCACCTCCTTTTCTGGCCAGTACGTTGTTAAGGGTGAGGCATTACTGCCTCAACGGGGGGTGTTGATTGAGACCATGCGACGGGAGACAATGAGCAGCGACAGCAGCGACAGACGGGGGACAATGAGCAGCGACAGCAGTGACACCAGCGAGACCATCTACGAGAACATGAGACGGGACATGAGCCAGGACTGATGGGAAAGGGGGCGCAAGGACCCGTTTGTACAAGGTAGTGGCCAAATGGGCCTATCCGAGAAAAACGGGACCTATTGGTGTTTTCTTTGTGTTCATCTGTGTAGCAGATCTACTGAACCGGCTAAATTTGAGCCAGCAATAGCGAGGCAGGAACCATTAGTGATCCTGCAACTGCCTCTTCACAGCATCGGTCAGAATTGTCTGGTAAAAAATTGCTGGTTCTCCTAGCCGAATGGAGAGGGGAGCGTTTGAAGATGGCCCCCAGAGACATCAGCGAGCCTTGTCTGGGGGCTGAACATCTGAAACCCATTGTAAGGGACCTTCTGAATGGTTGGCTTATGAAGCAGCAAGCTGCTCAACTTCTCAATGTCCACACTGGGAAGTTCTTTCCATGCAAATGGACCCCCAAGCCATCTAAAAGGGGGGTGAAAACCAGACTAGTGTCTGGAAAGCAGATCAGATGGGCCAACTATGCACACATCCAACGTCTTTATAAGTTCAAGTGGAAAGCTGCAGCGGCCACCATGTTGGAGGGGCATTGGAGAGAGGCTTACCTCAGTAGGGACCGCACCTGCTATGGATTGGAAGACTACGGGGTGGAGGTGTTTAGTCAGCAATCAGCACCAAGGGCATGTGGTGGCATGGAAGGCATGTAGGGCATGGAGCAGAGATGGTCTATAGTCAAACCAATTTCCCTGGGAGAATAACTGTGGCACTGCAGGGTATAGGAAAAACTGCTATGGGGATAGACAAGATAAATGCGAAAGGTCTTCTAAGATTGCATCAACAATCCCTGGCTAGCTACTTCAACATCAACGGCGGTGAAAAACTACCAGGATGCTAACTGGGGCCAGTGTAGTCATCATACCCAAGGTAGACCGTCCTAAGGACCCTGAAGATTTTAGGCCAATCTCAATAACTTCCACAATTACGTGAGCATCTCACAAGATCCTTGCACATAGGCTGTGTAACAACTTAGTCTTCTCCGCTCTTCAGTATGCCGTCCTCCAGAAGGACGGATGCTTGGAGGTGAGCTTCCTGCTGCACAAATTGACCGGTTGTGATGCTTTTTCTGGACCTGGCTAAGGCATTTGACACCATTTCCAAGGATGCTATCATTGAAGAGAGCAAGTGGCGTTCCTCCACCGCTGATCAACTACCTTGAACATCTGTACAAGAATTCAACCATTCGCCTGAGTGGCACTCCAACCAGATGTGGTACAGGAGTGAGGCAAGGGGACACACTGTCACCCATCCTGTTCATCCTTTTTATGGACATTGTTGTCAAGGTGGCTATCCACGAAATCAGGTTCAACCTGGATGTAAGCCAAATTGATGAGTTAGCGTACGCAGATGATTTGGCATGATTTGCCGAATGGCCCGAGAGAGAACAAGACAAGATAAGTGGCCTGACTAGGGCCCTGACGGAGAGTGGAATGTCCCTGAATGCTAAGAAGTCAGTGGGCCTTATGATTGTGAGGGATGACAAAAGGAAATGCATGGTCCTAATCCCAGCTGGGATGCTTAGTGGACGGCAAGGAACTTACCGACAAGAAGGTTGATGAGTCAAGCCACTACTGGCTGAAGAGGCCGGTGAGAGTTTTCCCATGCCTTCACTTTAGAGGCATCCAACTGTGTGGCAGAGTCCTTTCTACAAAGGCAAGGTGTGCAAAGGGGAACGATCGTCTTGTCATAGACAACACCTGCCATGGAGCCTGTGGGGAGCGTGGAACTCTGAATCACATTGTCCAGGTGTGAGGCACACTGTGCATGACACAACAGGATAATGTGGAGAGTGGAACAGCTACTCAGGAAGTCCTCCTCCAAGATATGGGTGGAGCCGGTTATCCCGGTGGCCTCATCCTTTATTAAACCAGACCGAATAATGGAGAGGGAGTGGTCAGTGATTGTCATGGATGTCTTGGTGGTGTCTGTGCACAGGATGGATGAAACATGGAGGATCAAGGTGGAGAAGTATGGGTCCCCATCTAATCATGAATATATCCTTGCATGAAAGATCTCAGTAGTATTAAGCATCTGCCGGTCATCATATCGAATAGAGGTCTCCTGTATGAACTATCAGGTGTGTGCCTGAGAGCACTAAGGTTGACAAACCGAGATTTGACTGATCTATGTTTGCTGGCAATAGCGGGTTCCCTGAAGTGCTGTGACCTCTATACAAGGGAAACAAAGTAGAAGCGTCGGAGTCGTAAGAACTTGACTTGCCAAAAGCAGCTATATCTGGATACGGAGGAACCAATAGCGCCCCTAGGGGTGCTTCAAGTCTTGGCTGAGGCTTGATAACTAGTTGTAAAATAGCTAACTGCACTGAAGCTACTTAAATGGGCAACATGATTGTGAATTAGCTTATGAATAACTGTGTATATTTTTGCATAAAGAAACTAAACACAATTAAAAAATAATTCAAAACAATTATTAATTTATAATGTTTTAAAAAATAATAATATTTACTACTTATCAGTTTAACCTGTAACTTATCAGTTTAACTTATCAGTTTAACTAATGGCGTTCACCTGTATGTGCGTCCTTAAATTTGTGCTTAAACTCGTATTATGATCTAAGTTTTGGACAAAGTATTTTAATCTGATTGGCAAAGATTACATGTTTAGGTGTAAGATTTATTTGATTCCTTAAGGCACTTGAACTTCCACAAATAAGTTCTCATTATTGGAATCAATCGCCATCTCTCGCTCCATCATGGATAATCAGAATGCATGTGTCGAACTTGAATAATTGATACTTCCGATAGGCCAATAATAATATATGCAATGATTAATAATAATAATAATAATAATAATAAATATAGCTGAAAGCAGCAATACTGGGGTCAAGCCAGTTATCTGCAAGGTTTTCAAATCATTTAAAAATACCGGCCGGAAAGTATTCTCAACAATGTCGTAATTGGTATCACTGTTCTCGGCATGAACCACGAAATCTATCAAAACCAATCTCATGACAGTAGGCAAAAGGAGTTAATAGCTATCAGCATTTTTAGTAATAGCATTATAATTTTGACCATAAGGTGGCGCTGTCCTGAAACTTTTTGAGTGCCTTCAAAGCCTCGTCCCAAAGACACATACTGAGATTCATAATGATATGCCAAGGCGTTCATAAAAGACAGCATTTTAAGACTAAATTCAAAATGGCCGACATCCAAAATGGCTGACATATGAATTTTCATATCGTTGCACTTGGTATGTTCCCTTTCTTATGAGACCAATTTGTTGATTTTATAACATACTGTTCAGAGGTTATTAGCAAAAATTTGCTTTTTTCATAGCTCGTGACCACTAGGTGGTGCTGTTCCGAAACGCTGCTGCTCAGCGCAGAGCTTAATGTTGATGACACATACCAAGTTTCATCATAATCCCTCAAAGTGTTATGGAGATATACATCACATCCATTTTGGCGTGCATGCCGTGAATTTGTTGACGTGTCATTCAAAAACTGTAAAAACCTTTTTGTCATAACTGTCTCTAGATGATGCATGGCAATTTTCGTGGAAATCGGACAAACGGCCTAGGACAAGTTAAAAAAGGTAGATTTTTCAGAAAAATGGCGGAAAAAGATTTCATGACAGAAAATGATCATGCAATCGAATCATCCTGAGCCATGGAATTTCATTTCTTGGACTCATGGTACAAAAGTTATTAACATGAATGTGAGTGAAAATTTGGACAGTTGGTGGCGCTAGAGGGATTGAGTTAGAGACTCCAAATTTGCTCCATTAACAGATCAGAATGTTCTCTATCTGTGAGCCAAATTTCAGAACTTTCCCACAAGTGGTTCTATGGGCTGCTACAGACTTCCAAATATAACATATAAATAGAATAATAATAATAATAATAATAAGAAAACTAATAAAAACAATAGGGGCCATTGCCCATTCTTGACTTGTCCCTTAATAATAATGACAATAATAAATATAGCTGCAAGCAGCAATTACGGGGCCACGCATTAAAGAGGCTAAACAAGGAGATATACAAGCATGGCAGGGAGCATAAAGACTGACTGTAAAAAAGTGCAGTTTCAGACATTTGTATATGATTTTAGGCAAAATGGTTGAATATTCATAAATACAATCAACTGTTATATGATTTAATTGTTTATCTTATTTGACCAATACGTGGTGCTGTGACCAAATTGATGTGACGTGGTCAGTGTGGGTCACAATGACCCACACAAAGTTTGGTGTCAATATGCAAGAGCCTTGCAAAGATACAGCCTCTGAATAGTTTTGGCATCATGCCATCAAAGTTGTTGTGTTAAATTAAAACAGTTTATGAACACAAAATCCATAACTTTTGGCCGGCATGGTCCAAATATGATCTGAACTGAATTTGATGAAAATCGGGCCAGCACTCTAGAACGAGTTCAAAATAGAATGTTTTTAATGAAATTCAAAATGGCAGACAGCAAGTTCAAATGAACATGGCATAATTGCTATCATTGTTCTCAGCATGACTCATGAAATCTATCAAGTCCCATGTAATTATAATAGGGAAAACTAATCAAAAGATATTAGCATTTTTTGAAATTGCATTATAATTTGTGACCATGAAGTGGCAGTTGTTGTTGATGCATTAAATGAAAACAGTTTATGAACACAAAATCCATAAATTTTGGACGGCATGTTCCGAAGCTGTATATATAGAATATATATCTGAGATATACGTTTTGTTCATCTGGCCCCGATGATTCCAAAGATGATTCCAGACACTTGAGTCTCTGAAAAACACTTGAGTCTCATTCAGAACCATAGATTGTCCTAAAACACATGCGTGCCAAATTTGGTGAAGATATTTCATTTTGTTCAAGAGTTATAGCCATTTACGTAAAAGGGGCCATGCCTACTTCCTGTGTATTCGCATACCATAGCTACGTCAAGTCGAAAGTTCAAACTTTTTTTTTAATAATTTTTGATATTAAGGCTCCATAGATCCGTTTGGCTCTGGTTTGGACCTGATCAGACGGAAAACCTATTACTAGTTCGCAAAAGTAGGTTTTACAAAAATACAAGATGGCAGAAATTTTTTCTTTGTGGAATACATTTTCATGTTTGTCTGGTCAAAAAGATTGCAGAGATATAAGACACTTGAATCTGTGACAAACGGTTAAAAAATGTATGGCCATTTTTCTAAACATGCCCAATATAGCGCCACCATCTGGCTGATCAGGCCAAAACATTGTGATGCTGTAGTACTCTGGGCTACTACCATCCCTCATAGTTTCAGCTCTATAAGCCTTATGGTTTAGTCTGCACAGTTTAGGGCAGAATAATAATAATTAAATAAATAAATAAATAAATAAAAATCCTTACAATTACAATAGGGTTTCAGCCCTTTGAGCTTGAACCCGTAATAAGAACACTAACGATTACAAGATGTGCCTACACACCTTTGCTGAATGGCTCCTAATAATAATAATAAGAATAAAACTAATGATTACAAGAGGTGCCTACGCACCTTCGGTGCTTGGCCCCTAATGTAATAATTAAAAAAAATTATGAAAACAATAGTTTTGTTAGTCTAATAATTCTTATTCTTCTTATTATTGTTATTATTTTACCACTGATTAATTAATTAATCATGAATATAATAACAATAAATAAGTTAAGATAGGAACCTTTTCTCTTGCTGATTGAGATGTATGCATGTATTTACTGGTTGAGATGTATGAGATGCATGTTGAGAAATGCAATCAGATATGTTTTTATTCATAACATTAAATAAATCGCTCAGCATGCACTGATAAACTCGTTGAATTATTTTATTTTATTTTATTTGTAAGTAAATGTAAACATTGTGTTGGTTGCCCATTAACAACAAAGCATTAGTAATATTCTCTGTATGAGTGTTAATTTATTATGGCTTTATCACTTACCCGCCCCATACGTCACCTAACAAACTGTAGTCGATCGCTTTATGTGTTCATCACATGGTCTCTTCATATCCATGTGAGCTATAATGAGGCTATTAAATCCTGTCAAGCAACTGGTAACACTAAATTTGCAATGAAGTGAACCATTATAATTGGACAATTATTATTATTATTATTATTTTATTTATTTTTTTTACAATTGGTCATGCTACATCGCTACTCATTTGAAAAAGTAACTCGTTGCTGGAAAAGCTACACAATTTTTAAAGTAACGGTGCTACTGTCATACTACTGAAATATGTAGTTAAGTTATTAGTTTCGCTACTTTTTGTCGGCCACTCCCCAACACTGATTCTTAACAAAAATGTTGTATATAGTTGTATAAAATGTTACTATGTAATATACTATGTAATATAAAAAGGCTGTTTGGTACTTTTGGTACCATATAGAATAATTTTAAAATATTATTTAATAATTCTATAAAAATATTTTAGGATGCTACAGTTAACCATGTTTTCTTAATTGTGTTTGTTCCAAATGGATTTTTTTTTTTATATGATCATATTTTATTTTATGTAGACTTTTTGCACTTACATTTGGGGATGGAACAAGGAGTCAATTCTAATATAGTAAGTCATGGTTCCATTTCTGATTTGATTTATCTTGCTGGCATGACCAGATAAGAAAGCCAATCAATGTTCGCACACTAGAGGTGTTAATGTGTGTTTAGTGCCCTCCTTACAATGCCTTTTGTGAGAGAATTCTTACTTTTTTGGTTAAAGTACATTTTAGTGCCCCCAGAAGGAGTTAATTTACCATCTGGATCACAGATTTTCTGTCCAAACGGACGCTAAAATAGTAACATTTGGAAAGCCAAAATCTCTAGAGTCTCAGCACTTTTCTGGATAACATTTTTAAGAATCAGTGGTTGCATTGGTATTCAGTATATGGTAAAGGCCAGTACTTACACTTGAAGTCAGTTATTTATTTATTTATTTATTTAAGTGTGGTGGGACTGCCCCAAATAGCCAAATCTTTAGCCTGTATAATTTGACAAGATTTTATGTGTTTTTGCAGCATTGTTTTTCCAAAACAGAAAATATATGAATAAGACACATTTGACATTTAGTTAGATTCATAAACATTTTAAGCATTTTAAGTAAAGATGCCTGGGCTTAAATTATTATTATTATTTAATACTATAGATATTTCACCACACATTTGAGGAGCTTTGTAAGGTGGAACTAATGGACTTGAATGAGTGATGGCAAATGTTCAAGGTTTCAGCACTATGCGCTGTATTTTTGAATGGCAATTTAAGTTGGAAATGTGCATAACTGAGACACACCACTGTTTTGGTACACAGTAATTCTGATTAATTAATATTTACTTCCTTTTTACTAAACTGCCTTCAAATCCTGCCTTCCATCCAATGTTCATTTTCATTACACTCACTCCATCATTTGCATCTGCCCGCTTACAGCTGAGTGTAATGCGAGTTATGTGGAAAAGAAGTGAACAAAATTTGCAAGCAGTAGTTCATATTAAAGTGTCTTGACTCATAAAACCTTGAAGATGTTTTGCCACTCTTTGAGGAGTTTCATTAGTTTACTTACTACTGAAGCTATTTGGAGGAGTGGTGCAGCATATTCAAGATTACAAAACAACCCCTGTCACAATGAGGCAGTCACAGTAATGGGCAGATGCCAGAAAACCTTCATAGACATGAGAGCCTTGCTTTATATTCAATGTTGGTAATGTCTACTATTAATAATCAAAAACATGAACATATAAGTGAAAAATATAAATGGAAATCATACTTGCTTTTTAAATGTGTAGCCCACGTAAGCTATTTTACTGCAGCAGAAACCAAGTTACCTGTAGCTGGTCCAGGCTGTCTGCATTAATCCTCTGTTTCTCCTTTGCCAGGAGCAGCTCTAGGCGCACAGCACTCTGCACGCTGGCCTGGCTTGAAATCATCAGGTTAATTTCCTGCATCTAGGAAATGCAGAACACAGTATAGGGTTCAATGGCATGTGTTTATTTCTTTCTGCAGCAAATCTCCAAAGATTCACACATACTATGGCTAAGCTGCCAAACCTTATTCCTGGTGAGCTACAGGGCTCCAGCCTTTCAATAAACCTGCTGTATTTAAAAGGATAATTAGCCAAAACTGAAATAAACATCATTTTACTTACTTTTTTAAGTTTTGGATTGGAGCTATATCACATAGCTATAAAGAGTAATCTTAAAGCAGGAATCAGAAATGCTGTCAGTCCTTGCAAGTATTAGACTCAGGTGTGACCCTGAGTCAATTGTATGCTCAATTGTATTCCAATAATACTGATTTGTATGCTTAATATTTTTAATTCAGTCTCATTATGCTTTTGCTGCTATTATTACTGAATTATTTAATTCAAACTCATTCTGTTATGAGTAGGCATGCACAGTACACTTACAGCATCCTTAGTAACTGCCGGTCACAGTAGGTTAAAGCTTGGCTACAAGTTTGTTGAAATAGAACCAGTTCTATTTTTTGAAATATAACCAATTAAATTTATTAGAAATTTATTAGGAATTTGTACAGTGAGGGAAAAAAGTATTTGATCCCCTGCTGATTTTGTATGTTTGCCCACTGACAAAGAAATGATCAGTCTATAATTTTAATGGTAGATTTATTTGAACAGTGAGAGATAGAATAACAACAAGAAAATCCACAAAAACTCATGTCAAAAATGTTATAAATTGATTTGCATTTTAATGAGGGAAATATGTATTTGACCCCTCTGCAAAACATGACTTAGTACTTGTTGGCAAAACCCTTGTTGGCAATCACAGAGGTCAGATGTTTCTTGTAGTTGGCCACCAGGTTTGCACACATCTCAGGAGGGATTTTGTCCCACTCCTCTTTGCAGATCTTCTCCAAGTCATTAAGGTTTCGAGGCTGATGTTTGGCAACTCGAACCTTCAGCTCCCTCCACAGATTTTCTATGGGATTAAGGTCTGGAGACTGGCTAGGCCACTCCAGGACCATAATGTGCTTCTTCTTGAGCCACTCCTTTGTTGCCTTGGCCGTGTGTTTTGGGTCATTGTCATGCTGGAATACCCATCCACGATCCATTTTCAATGCCCTGGCTGAGGGAAGGAGGTTCTCACCCAAGATTTGACAGTACATGGAACCGTCCATCGTCCCTTTGATGTGGTGAAGTTGTCCTGTCCCCTTAGCAGAAAAACACCCCAAAAGCATAATGTTTCCACCTCCATGTTTGATGGTGGGGATGGTGTTCTTGGGGTCATAGGCAGCATTCCTTCTCCTCCAAACACGGCGAGTTGAGTTGATGCCAAAGAGCTCCATTTTGGTCTCATCTGACCACTACACTTTCACCCAGTTGTCTTCTGAATCATTCAGATGTTCATTGGCAAACTTCAGACAGGCATGTATATGTGCTTTCTTGAGCAGGGGGACCTTGCGGGCGCTGCAGGATTTCAGTCCTTCACGGCGTAGTGTGTTACCAATTGTTTTCTTGGTGACTATGGTCCCAGCTGCCTTGAGATCATTGACAAGATCCTCCCGTGTAGTTCTGGGCTGATTCCTCACTGTTCTCATGATCATTGCAACTCCACGAGGTGAGATCTTGCATGGAGCCCCAGGCCGAGGGAGATTGATTCTTTTGTGTTTCTTCCATTTGCGAATAATCGCACCAACTGTTGTCACCTTCTCACCAAGCTGCTTGGCAATGGTCTTGTAGCCCATTCCAGACTTGTGTAGGTGTACAATCTTGTCCCTGACATCCTTGGAGAGCTCTTTGGTCTTGGCCACGGTGGAGAGTTTGGAATCTGATTGATTGATTGCTTCTGTGGACAGGTGTCTTTTATACAGGTAACAAAATGAGATTAGGAGCACTCCCTTTAAGAGTGTGCTCCTAATCTCAGCTCGTTACCTGTATAAAAAACACCTGGGAGCCAGAAATCTTTCTGATTGAGAGGGGGTCAAATACTTATTTCCCTCATTAAAATGAAAATCAATTTATAACATTTTTGACATGCGTTTTTCTGGATTTTCTTGTTGTTATTCTGTCTCTCACTGTTCACAAACCTACCATTAAAATGATAGACTGATCATTACTTTTTCAGTGGGCAGACGTACAAAATCAGCAGGGGATCAAAGACTTCTTTCCCTCACTGTACATCTGAGTTTGTTCCAGTGTTTCCTTAGTTTCTGGGGGCATAGTGGCAGAGCTCATAAAAAAAAAAAAAAAAAAAACATTCCAATGTTGGCCATGTCTACTTTGAATTTAAATCTGAATGCACATACAGATACAGATATTTGTAGCACAAAACAGATACAGATACATAGCATTATACCCCTGATGTTTGTGTACATTGATTACACGGACACAGGTAGATGTTGACCTGCTATGACATTACTGCCTGTCACACTTCCTCCGGTACCCATAGGACTACTGCTCTTCAGCCTCGCCAGAATGCCTAACACAGCCAAAACCATACTGGCATTCTTGAGGAATTCTTGTACAAGTTGGCTTGTTCCTTTTCCTTCCTATTCCTATGCTTTTGGATGTGCTCAGCCCTCTGCAGGCTGGCTGGACCCTATTTGATATCCTTCCACAGCCCTTTGAGACCTTCTTTCTCACCCGGTGTTGCCTTCCTCCAGTTACTTCGGTGTTGTTGTTACTGTTGCTTGATCTCTCTCTCTCTCACGTCCCTTTTTTGTCTTGGCACAGTGGTTTTCTTGGTGGTAATTATGCCAAACCTTACTTTACACTCCTGGTACAGAATTTCTCCAAACAGATTCAGCCTAGCCTCCACACCCCCTCACAATGATCTCTCCATCCACAAAGGTCCGCATCCTTTCTTTGCCATGCAATTCGTCCGATCAGGCCTATCTTTCACCACGACTCTCGGAGGGCCTATGGGTTGTCTTCTCTTTGTTGACTTCGTGGTAAATAATTGGTGTCTCTCTTGGGTTACCAGCTGCCCACTCTTGGTGCAGTCTTTCCTGCTGCCATCCAGTCTATGCAAACTACAAACTGTATTTTCAGTTGCATTTCTTATTTTTTAAATTTTTATAATTTCAATTTGCATTTTCATTTACATGAAATACAGTCTGCCAAATTTCAAATGGAAATGCAGAAATTGAAAAGTCCATTTGCAATTGCATGTCCCATGTTTTATGAGTAATGACCCTCTCATATAGAAATAGCAATAACAATTACCCTGTTTGCTATTTCTCTTCCTCTGCATCATGTATGGAGCCTGTCAAAACAGAATCACAAATCCCTTTGCATTTGCATTTCTGATGCCTTGCACAGAAACCTGCTAATCAGTGTTGGGGGTGGGAGAATACTATTGGGAGTGTTTGTATTTGGAAGTGATGTCACTTATAGTCGACGGCCAAGAAGGAAAATGTGCTGTACAGACAATTGTGCCAATTTTTTGCTTTAAAATAATGAAAGAGAAATCTGTTGCCATAAAATCATAGATTTCGGAGCAACACTGCTAGCAGAAATGTTTTCTAACACTCCTATCATCAGACGAGGTGTTTCTTCCTTTAATGGTGAATATTGTATTGAAGATTTGATAAGATGAAGAAGGTGAAGTGATGTGTCATTACCTACCCTTGAAAACTCAATGTGTCACATCAACATTCTTATCCTTGGTATTTTTTTTTGTAACTAAATGGATCCCCAATAAAGTTTGAAATGAAAACTATACTTTTCTCAAAACATTTTTTGTTAAATAAGGTCCTGTTTCTACGCAAAACATGCTGGCTATTCCTCACAGCGGGCAGCGCATAGCAGGAGCAGAGCAGAAGCAGAGTGCCGCGATCATTTCCACGCCACGTCTGTTTTTACTGTAATGCTTGCTTGTAGAAACTGACTAGTTTTATTTTTCATTTGTTACAGTTAAAATTACATCCAAACGAAAACTTTACATCGCCAATCCTTTATTCATGGCTGTGTATGACCCCAAGGTACTCTAAAATGTGGTTGACTGTGAGTGACATGACTTCCAAATAAAAACATGCTCTATAGCATACTCACACCCCCAACATTGATTGGTAGGTTTCCATGCAAGACATCAGAAATGCAAGTGCAAATGGATTTGTGATTCTGTTTGATTTCTGGAAGGCTCTACACGCGACCCCGAGGACGTGAAACAGCAAACGAGGTAATTGCTATTATATGACAGGTTCATAACTCGTAAGACATGGGAAATGCAATTGCAAATGGACTTTGCATTTCCATTTGAAATTTGGCAGACATTGTACATTCATGTAAACAAAAATGCAAATGGTAATACATGATTTTCATTTTCATTTGCATTATGTGTCCACAAATAGGAAGCACATTGTGGTTTGCAATTGCTTTTGAGAATTGTCTGCAAAATACTTCCAAATCAAAGCAGAACAGCTTGCTTTTTTCATAGGAAAATGGTGCCTTAGCCAGACTGAAGTGATTTTGTTTTTCATCATCAGAATGCAGGAAAGTAACTATATGTTGGTCTGGTAGGAGACTGTTAAACATCTCACATGTTAAAATTTAATTACATTTCAAAGTGGAATATGATGGAGTGCACATGCTGTAGCAAGTTTATAGTGTCACTCAGTGTGCTTTATACTGCATCTGTCAATTTGTGCTGTTTTGACAAGAAAAACCTCTGGGTTATGCACGTAACCCTGTTCCCTGAGAAGGGAACGAAACATTGCGTGAGCTACACACTGTGGGAAGTGCCCTTGTGTGTGACCAGTATCTGAAGTCTGTGTGAAATCACGCCTATTTATAGGCCTGCCATGTTAAGCTGATGTGGCAATTTCATGCGAAACTGTAAAATGGCACCTGTGAAGCATGTCCTCAGACCCTATTATCTGAAGCAAAGACGCAATTCACAAGCATGCCCTAATATTACAAAGCAACCAAAAGTCTTGTTCCCTTCTCAGGGAACATGCGTAACCCAGACGGTCCCTTTTAAACAGAACTCACCTGTAAGCACAAAACCTGTAAACAAATACAATAAACCTCAATGTTCAGTCTTTGAAGTCTGCTCCTCTTAAATATATTTAAAGTTATACTATGCTATACTATATTAGACATTTTCCACTGTCATGGTTCTCAGTTGGAGCCAGTTCACGAACCACTCCGCGTATATTGTGTATATGTCTGAATAATCTCATATAGGATGTGATTCGGTGAGTTCATTTACCCGTCAGATGCAAAGCACTTTAGTTTAATGGTGTTCATTAGGGATGCACCTTTTTTTGTTTAAGCTTTAATCAGGAGTTTATAAAGAGTTAAATGTAAGCTCTCTTACATATTAGAAGAAAGGCTAATAGCCTTCTAAGGAAATAGCAAACTAAGCTTAATGTCAAATTGATATTAAATGCAACCCATAGTAATTAAAAATGATTTCATTTCTCATTTTATTTATATTTTATGAAGTTATTATAATATCTATTTTTTTATATTAAATGATTTATTTATAACCAAGCAGATTTTCTGTCTTTACATTTTATTAGTTTTGTTAGTTTGTTTATCAGTTGTTCCTTTTAGATCGGTTCCCCAGTACAGTGTTGCCATGTCTGCTGATAATATAGTGTTTTGGGGGGAATTTAATTCAAAACGTGGAAACTGGAGGTGACTTTTCTAATGATATCCGGCAACCGTGAATTTAAATGAAGTCAATGCTCTAGTAGAGTCTAGTAGAGCAGCAGCATACTGTATGTTTACAGACTGAACAGTTGCTACTCTTGATTATGACTGGTGAGGAATCATTTAATAAAAAAGTTTGAATTAAACCCACTTTGTAGCGTTAGCATTATTTTTCATTTACTTTGGGTAATCAATAAAAGATGGAGGTTCATGATATCGGGAAGTTTAAGCAGATGATGTACAGTGTTACTCTTTTCATCAAAATGGCTTCTTTGCAGTATTTACACACTTGTTTGGTTGACTGAGGTGATGAAAAGCAGTGTGAAAGTAACTGTTGCGTAGTGTAGATACATTTTGGACTTCCTGTAGTTTTTATTCCAATTGTATTACACAACTCCGAACAGGTCACTCGCACCGGTGCGAATAAATATTTATTCACAATCGCACAAAGTACATTTCAGTCGCAAATGCGAGTGAAATGGTCGCACTGTAGAGCCCTGAATGGTCTCATGTGCAATAGGCCCAATGGTATGACGTTGGCTGCTGCTGCCATAAGCCCCAACAGTCTCTCATCGAGACTGGAGGGGATGCCCAGACACAGCTTTATCTTGTTCCATGTTGATAGGATTGCGCCTGTGCATGTTGGGGATAGGATCTCATTGTAGTAGAATGCTATATAATCCCTAGAAAAGTTGTCCTCTGCACTGGAGAACGCATACTTTTCTTGTGGATCAACCTGAGCCCCAAGCTCTTCATGTGGGCGAGAACTGCATCTCGATGTTGAATTGCCAGTTCCCTGGATTGCGCTACAATTAACCAGTTGTCCAGATAGTTTAGTACACAGATGCCCTGGAGTCGCAAGGGACCCAGACCCACATCCATGCACTTTGTGAAGGTGCAAGGAGATAAAGCTAGACCAAAGGGAAGGAATACCGATATTGGTATGTGTTGCCTCCAAACACGCACCTCAGGAAATTCCTGTGACTGGGAAATATTTCTATGGGGAAATATGCATCTTTTAGATCTATCATCACAAACCAGTCCTCAAACTGAAACTGTGGAATGGGAAGTTTGAGGATCAACTCAAATCTTGAACCTTTATGTCCAAAGAATATGGTTCCAATGGTGCAGATCTAAAATTACCCGCATACTCCCATCTCTGTAAAAACCTCCCTCCCTCAGGGAACGGGGTACATGTTCTCCTTCCGCATTCTGTTGGAGGGAAACCATCAGATTTTCATTGCCCCATGACAGCTTGCTGACCAGAGAAGACTAAAAACTTGGAACGACATTGTCTAGAGAGGCCCTACAGTAATACGGGGGTTAACTGCCCTAACAAGTTCACGTCCCCTGATACTTCCCTCTGTACCCCATCATGACCGCTTCTTCGTCTGCTTGGCATTAATGATCATTCTCAGATCAGGCTTACTAGAAGGCTGCGACTGTGGCCATCTGGTCTCCCTGGCTCTCCGTGGGGGGAGGCGGGCCACCACACTCATTATCTGTGCTTCCCTCGCACTAGTGCTGGCCTGGGCTCCACTCATTGATGCCTGGACGAACTTGACAAGACGGGGAAAGAACTGGCTGAATGCCACAGTTTTCTGTTTCTCCTTCCGAAACCTGTCCAAAACCTCTCGCATGGCGTTAACCACTCCGCTAAACAGGCCGGAAAGTTCAACAGGGGTGTCCAGCAGGGAGACCTTATCCTTATCCCCCATCCCTGAGAGGTTGAGCCATAGGTGCCTCTCTGCTGCAACCAAGCTACCCATTGAACAGCTTATATGATGGGCCATTTGCTTGATTGCCTGGAGAGACAAATCAGATTGTAATGCATTCTGGGCAAGCTCTGCTTGAGTCTACAGTTATGCTAACTTGTTCCCTTTTGCCTCCATGAGCTCAAGCTAATGAACTTCACTTGGGTTAATAAAATTAATGGAAGTTTCCTTAAGAAAGCAGCTGATTTCCCCAAAGACAAATAGTGAAGGGAATATAATAAGGGTCTAGTGAAAACAGAAGGTTATTGGAATGCAACCAAAAACCTGCATTCAGCATGTAACAGCAATTTATGAGGTCACGTTAGTTATAAGACATACCTACCTTCAAGTTATGACAGTGTAGCGTCATCTGTCGAATCCTATTCCTTGCTTCGGCTGCTTTTAATTGGCCAATAAGTGTGTCCTGGTGCAATTTTGAATCCAGGTCTTGAAGAGGATTTTTCCGCCATGCTTTCTCTCTCTCGTGAGCAAGTCTAGAGTGGATGCGTTTGTGACAAGCTGCCATCCAGGCTTGTATCTCTTTAGAGGGCTCAGCATAAGCTAGGTATCGAGCCTTTTGCTGAGGGCACATTCTCTTCAAATCTACACTTCTGTTGCTGCCCCACTTCTTTTCCATCTTGATTTGCTTATTGCACACACAATGAAGCAAAGCTTCAAGGTATTTCTGTAAGATGAGAGATGTTAAGTAACCATAAGTTATGCCAACTATTCAATTCAAAGTGCAAAGGCTTATTGGTATCACCATATTATGTTACTTAATACTAAAGCACATACATCATCCCAAATTTTCTATTAATACTAGTTAATAAGGTAATTTAAGATGCTACTTCGATAACATTACATAGCCTGTGAGCACTGACTGACCAGCGATCTCAATATCCATTACGTGGCCAGTTTGCTCTGACTTATATTAGCCCATAAAAAGATTTTATTTTACACACACCCCCCCCCCCCCCCCCCCCCCGGCCCCGCCGCATTGCCTGGGAGAACTAACAAAGTGATGTTTGATGGAGTATTTGCGATAGAAACAGAGCTCTCTAACACCAAAACAGGCCACATGATTCATTGTTATAAGCTTAGATTCACTGAGAATACTAGCCATCCAGATATTATTATGTTTGCCAATCACATTCAGCCAGACCACCATGTGGCTTCTGTTTAGGATGCAAGCACTGATGACGGCAGCCACAGCAGTGATTTCCCTAGGTTTGGCGGAGCTACAAGCTGTTCAAAAGTCGATTATCTGTCTATGGCTAGACCAAAAAAATCTCACAGATGAAAATGCATCCTTGTTGCCATGACAGGAGCTACAGTGCTGTGAAAAAGTGTTTTTGTTTATATCTCATACTAAGTAGTTTTGGATCTTTAAACAAAATACAACATAAAACAAAGGCAACCTGAATAAACACACAATATATATATATATATATATATATATATATATATATATATATATATATATATATATATATATATATATATATATATTTTAACGAAGCTAAAAAAGTTATCCTACACCTATCACCCATGTGAAAAACTAATTGCCTCGTTAAACTTAAAATCTGGTTGTGCCACCAATAGCAGCAATAGCTGCAACCAAACGCTTCAGGTAACTGGAGATCAGTTTTTCACAGCGCTGTAGTGGAATTTTGGCCCACTCTTCTTTGCAGAACTGCTTTAGTTTAGCCACACTGGAGGGTTTTCGAGCATGAACTGCCTGTTTAAGGTCCTGCCACAGCATCTCAGTTGGTTCCATTCAAGACTTTGACTAGGCCACTCCAAAACTTAAAACTTAATTTATCTTTTTGTGAGCCATTCAGAGGTGTACTTACTCCTATGCTTTAGATCATTGACTTGCTGCATAATCCAGTTCCACTTGATTTTCAACTTACAAATTGAAAACTGCATTCTCCTTTAGGATTTTCTGGTAGAGAGCAAAATTCATGTTTCCCTTAATTACTGCAAGTTGCCCAGGCCCTGAAACAGCAAAGCATCCCCAGACCATCACACTACCACTATCATGCTTGACCATAGGTATGATGTTCTTCTTGTGGGAATCGGTGTTTGGTTTACACTAGATGTAACTGGACCCCTGTCTTCCAAAAAGTTCCACTTTTGACTCATCAGTCCACAGAACATGCTCCCAAAAGGTTTGAGGATCATTAAGGTGTGTTTTGGCAAAATTCAGATGAGTTTTAATGTTCTTCTGGGTTAACAGTGGTTTTCGCCTCGCCTCTCTTCCATGGATGCCATTTTTGCCCTTTTTGATAGTGGAGTAACGAACAGTGAACTTTATTGGTGTAAGAAAGGCCTGTAGGTATGTTGTCCTTGGCTCGTTTTGTTGTTGCTGTGCTCTTGAAGCAATTTTGGAAGGTAATGACTCTCACTGTGGTTCTTTTTGCATCCCAGAGCCTTTGAAATAGCTTTGTAACCCTTCCCAGACTGATGTATTTCAATCACCTTCTTCCTCATAATTTCTGGAATATCTTTCAATTTTGGCATAGTGTGTTACTTGGTAATACCTTTTCACCAACTCCATGCTGTTGAAAAAGTTCTATTTAATTTTTGATTTGATTGAACAGGGTTTGCAGTAATCAGGCCTGGTTGCATCTAGTCCAGCTGAACCATATTATGAATGCAGTTTCATAGATTTGGAGAACCAATAATTACATTGGCAAATAAATTTTCACACAGGCCCAGTTGGTATTGGATAACTTTTTTACTTTAATAAATAACATTATCATTTAAAAACTGTATTTTGTGTTTACTGAGGTTGCCTTTGTTTTATCTTATATTTTGTTTTCATTTCTAAAACAATTTAGCATGAGATATACACCAAAACCAGAAATCAGCAAGGGGGGAAACAGAATAACTTTTTCACAACACTGTAAATAGTAGCTTCAGGACATTTTAGGTCATTTTTAACAAAACAAGTTCTGCCTTTCAGTGGTGCTCAGAGAAAGATAAGCAACACAGACATATTCCTTACATCTGGGAAGCAGAGTGGCACTACAGAGGCATTGTGAACATAATTACCATGCCTTTTAGTAGGGACTGAGCTCCAAGCCCCTACTGTGTCATGCCACTCTAAGAGAAGTTTTTCCTTCTCTCTCATTCAGAGTTTGCTGCTTCAGGAAGTCTCTCCAGGCCAAGTTCTACAAGGTTAACATAAGAACCCTCCCACTGGTGTGAGTGAAGGACAACTCTGAGCATCTTTCTACTTAGTCCTAGGATAAATCCTATTCCTCATGCAAAACGTTATCCAGGTGATTCTCGTTGCCCCTGGCATATAGGTGGAGTGAAATATAACTCTAGTTATGAAAATATACAGTGAGGGAAAAAAGTATTTGATCCCCTGCTGATTTTGTACGTTTGCCCACTGACAAAGAAATGATCAGTCTATAATTTTAATGGTAGATTTATTTGAACAGTGAGAGACAGAACAACAACAAAAAAATCCAGAAAAACGCGTGTCAAAAATGTTATAAATTGATTTGCATTTTAATGAGGGAAATAAGTATTTGACCCCTCTGCAAAACATGACTTAGTACTTGTTGGCAAAACCCTTGTTGGCAATCACAGAGGTCAGACGTTTCTTGTAGTTGGCCACCAGGTTTGCACACATCTCAGGAGGGATTTTGTCCCACTCCTCTTTGCAGATCTTCTCCAAGTCATTAATGTTTCGAGGCTGATGTTTGGCATCTCGAACCTTCAGCTCCCTCCACAGATTTTCTATGGGATTAAGGTCTGGAGACTGGCTAGGACACTCCAGGACCATAATGTGCTTCTTCTTGAGCCACTCCTTTGTTGCCTTGGCCGTGTGTTTTGGTCATTGTCATGCTGGAATACCCATCCACGACCCATTTTCAATGCCCTGGCTGAGGGAAGGAGGTTCTCACCCAAGATTTGACAGTACATGGAACCGTCCATCGTCCCTTTGATGTGGTGAAGTTGTCCTGTCCCCTTAGCAGAAAAACACCCCCAAAGCATAATGTTTCCACCTCCATGTTTGATGGTGGGGATGGTGTTCTTGGGGTCATAGGCAGCATTCCTCCTCCAAACACGGCGAGTTGAGTTGATGCCAAAGAGCTCCATTTTGGTCTCATCTGACCACTACACTTTCACCCAGTTGTCTTCTGAATCATTCAGATGTTCATTGGCAAACTTCAGACAGGCATGTATATGTGCTTTCTTGAGTAGGGGGACCTTGCGGGCGCTGCAGGATTTCAGTCCTTCACGGCATAGTGTGTTACCAATTGTTTTCTTGGTGACTATGGTCCCAGCTGCCTTGAGATCATTGACAAGATCCTCCCGTGTAGTTCTGGGCTGATTCCTCACTGTTCTCATGATCATTGCAACTCCACGAGGTGAGATCTTGCATGGAGCCCCAGGCCGAGGGAGACTGACAGTTCTTTTGTGTTTCTTCCATTTGCGAATAATCGCACCAACTGTTGTCACCTTCTCACCAAGCTGCTTGGCAATGGTCTTGTAGCCCATTCCAGACTTGTGTAGGTGTACAATCTTGTCCCTGACATCCTTGGAGAGCTCTTTGGTCTTGGCCATGGTGGAGACTTTTGGAATCTGATTGATTGATTGCTTCTGTGGACAGGTGTCTTTTATACAGGTAACAAACTGAGATTAGGAGCATTCCTTTTAAGAGTGTGCTCCTAATCTCAGCTCGTTACCTGTATAAAAGACACCTGGGAGCCAGAAATCTTTCTGATTGAGAGGGGGACAAATACTTATTTCCCTCATTAAAATGCAAATCAATTTATAACATTTTAAACATGCATTTTTCTGGATTTTCTTGTTATTCTGTTTCTCATTGTTCAAATAAATCTACCATTAAAATTATAGACTGATCATTTCTTTGTCAGTGGGCAAACGTACAAAATCAGCAGGGGATCAAATACTTCTTTCCCTCACTGTATGTCATTGAATAACCATCATTTCCCCTTGTCATTTGGAATAGGCACTGTCAGTACAAGAACTTTTTTTTTTTCATCATATGCCTAAGTAGGTCTTAGGTGTACTCCTCACTGATGTGGTTGTGTAAGTATAAAATGTGCAGTATATAGCATTAGACTTCAAAGACATAAACATTTTGTATTCTGTTAGAACTTAATCCACCACAAATTAATTCTGTTGACTAATATCATGACTGGCATACACTATTACATTACATTAAAAAGAAAATAATTATCTGTTTGTACATATTGTGGATTAAACTGAATTTAGACCATGTATGTAACTTCCAAGTTGATTTTCCTGAGCATAATTTGCAATTCAAAGCCAACACCCCTAACAAACTGTTTTCAACCCACTTTATTGGTGTGATGTTATAAATGAGTCACATATGAATATCCATTAATAATGGTAATAGCCAAGTATTAACATCTTATTCATTTATTCTGTAAATCAATATCATGACCTTTGGTATTAATAATTACATAAATACATTGGTATTCATAATTACAATGAGATATATTATAAATACAAATGAAATATACGGATACATGTTACTAAAGCTTTCGCATGTGGCATGAATGAAATAAATGTTTTATACAGTGTTGTAAAATCACCTCTACATGCAACACTAAATTAGGCCTTTACAACTACTCTTATTATCCTATGCCACAGTCCTTACCCAGATCATCCCTACAGCAATTTTTATAACACTATGTCAATAAAGTGGGCTAAACCTGATCATGTTGTCTCAAAGCAACTTGTTAGTGGTGCTAGCACAAAAGTTCCCAAGTTAATTACATAGCCTAAAGTTTGGGGTAACCCACAAAAAAAGACTGTTAATAATGTAAATAATCTTTATTAATACTGCAAGTCATTACAGCAATTAACACAATGAGTTAAAAAATATGTTAACACTTAACTATTACATTATTACTGGCTATTCATGTAGCTGCTTTTAATGAAGGTGAATTCAGCTATATTGGAACATCAGGTAAATTTGGACAGATTAACCTAAAATATCTTTATTTTCTGGCCTGATAAGTGAAAGTCAAAACTTTTATTGCTAAGCCCTTGAAGTGGACATACCTGACAGAAATAACATAATTTAATTAATCTGATATCATATAAGGGGATGTTTTCAGCATCAAAAAATTGGTAGGAAATTTGACATACGTATATTTTTCCTATTTTTAAAGGGTCAGACTAATATGATACATATATACATAAGATGTACTATTGTAAGAAAATGAGCATAAGGTTAGTTCAAATCATGTACATATTCTATGTTTATAATTTATTCATTTTCAAGATGACCAAAATTTCCAAACATGGTCTGGTGACAATTATTTAACCTGTTCATACTGAAATTGTGAAATATTGAAGATTTTCTAAGCACCTTAATATGTAGTTGATTTTATTAAATCTACTGTGTTCATACAATATCCAAATAGGTTAAGTTTGGAGACGATTTAAAAAAAATAAAATAAAAATTCCTGTTATTGAAACGTGCTGTGCTATGAATATGTAGCCTATACTGCAATGTTAAACATGTAATTTAGGATTAAAGCAAATTCCTATACCAATGAAAACGTGTCCATCAAACATACTATCCCGAATTTCCAAACGCTTCATAAAAATGGCAAAAGGCTAAGCCATGCTTCTTTTTCAGCCTTGACATATAGATAGACAACAACTTGAGGAATTAAGAAATGTATCATATGTTGGGGTATTTGTTTTATTTAATGGCAAAAATCTTAGACAATTTGGAAATTTTAAACGTGAGCTTTAGAAAATCTGTTTAGAAATATAGCTTATAGGCTATAGGGTAACCTAGGCTTTTTATACTAGCTGAAATTTGTGGTGGATAAAGTTAAACGTTTGCTTAGATTTTTTTTTAAATTTGTAACTGATAATAAATATATACATCAACATAGCAGGTAAATATATTTTCTCTCTAAAAAAATATGTCAACATGAATCCCAGAACGTGGTAAATCCCCAGTAAACGATGAAGTAGTGAACCATCATTATGTAATACTACAACACATCCAAATGATATAAACTGACGATAGGTATCATATATATTTGACAGGCTAATTATCACAGGCAACAACTGACACCGATAAATGCTGAAACTTTTTTTTAAAAAAATTTAAGACGCCGGTGCTCTGTGGGATTTTCCCCGAAGCAATATTATTATCATTAATATTGTCATTAGCCTCAGTTTATACACACAAAAACAGTGTCATCACTATTAGTAGCTTACCAGTGCAATGTGTGCCACTGTAAATAAAATAAACGTCAGTTTCCAAACATGGAGGCGCGCATTCACATAGCGGGTTTGTGTACTGGCGTTGTCATAGCAGCGCGGTCTCGAGCAGTAACGCATACGTAGAAATCATTAGGATTTTGATATTCTAACGATATACATTTACATTTATTCATTTAGCAGACGTTTTTATCCAAAACGACTTACAAATGAGGATTTCCTTTACATACCTACCTGTGATATTTAAGCAACAGAAAGTTATTATAACGTTGGAGCCTAGTGGCACTTTACTTGAGTATGGGAGTAGGAATAATCGGAAGTAAATTTGTGTAAGTACACACAAACACACACACATATATATATATATATATATATATATATATATATATATATATATATATATATATATATATATATATATATATATATATATGTGTGTGTGTGTGTGTGTGTGTGTGTGTGTGTGTGTGTGTGTGTGTGTGTATAGATATATGTATATATATGTGTGCGTGTGCGCGCGTGTGCAGGGAGGAGTACACCAGTCCATGTTTTTGGGACGTAGGAGGACAGGGAGAGCATGCAAATCTCAACACACACAGTAACCTGAGCTCCTGATCGAACCAAAAACCCTGAGCCCTGAAGTAGGCAGCAGCACAAACTGCTGCGTCACTATGCCACCCTGTCTCCAGGATCTTGCATGTATTATATATATATATATATATATATATATATATATATATATATATATATATATATATCCCTATTCTATTACTATACGCTATTAATAAGCTAATATAAGCTATTAATGCTCCACTTCTCTATAATATTTACAAGAATAGTGGGTGTTATTCAAGGCGCTCTTGCCTTGCAGTCAATGCAATCTTTTTAAGGGGCACAGGTCATTAAAAAAATTTCACAAGGCCGTAAGATATTATCCATTATCCTCCTCCTCAGTGGTATTGTAGGAATACGGCTGGTATTTTTGATATATTGTACTTGCTTTGCATTCAGTGCACATATAAACTCTCAGCAAGTTACCATCAAGCCAGCATGATTGCTCTGATTTTGGTTGCATCTCAGCTTGCCTTAAAGGAGATGGCTTACCATTCTCAAGGAGATAAAAGGCTTTACTTTCCAGCCGGTATATATTGCCTTGACCCTTAAGTTAATACTCTAAACCTCACTGAAACATTTTCTTTATCATGGATTAAAGTTAGATTTCAAGTAAATGACCCTCTTCATGCTGACTTACAATTAAAAATCTTCATTCTACATGACTATTTTTAACCTACATCAGTCTAGCGAGGTTATTGACGCACAGCAGCCTATGAGGAAATATAATGACATTTTATCTCTCATTTGGTCACATAGCATTCATTCTTGTTTGTGGATAATTATGCTAGGTTATTTGCAATTCACCTCATGTTCACTGTTAATGCTACTTAAAACTGCCCTGCCTAGTGCTTAGTGTGTGTTGCTGACACCAATCTGTTTGTGTGGCTGATAGCAGTGTTTCCATTTGCATGGAAGAGATAGGTGTCTGTCTTTCACTTGACCCATCCTATTTTTCTCTGCATTGATGTGTGACATTTGCAATATCTTTTATTCACTAATCAGGCACTGCAGACTTAATCATTGTCAAATCCCATTTGGTTGACTCCAGAAAGCCATTTATGCCTGAATGTGAATAGGTAGTAAAGTTATACGCTGTTGGGCTAATTAGCACCCCCTTAAATCTGCTGAAGAATTATTTCTCCTGTCAATACTTGGTTAATAATGATTTCCCAGAACTGAGTGCAAAGTTCAAGGCTTTCTATCAGCACATATCCTACAGTTAAATAAACCTTCATTTTCTGACACTGAACTTAATCTTAGATGTTCACTCATATCCCTAACAATACCATCTACCTTGTGGGAAACACTGCTTTTTGTCACTAGCAGAAATGTTTACTGAACATGTTTGAGCTGGCTGTGTTAAGCTTCTGTTCACTATTTAGGCTGCATAAGCATGTTTGGTTACTATCACTGTGTGTTCTACTGTTAATAGCAGGTTCAGCACCAGTGGCGTTTCAAGGTTTTTAAACATGCATCTGTGAAGGGGATGGCAATGCCTATTTATGCATAGATATTGCAATCTATACATAAATAGGCTTTGCCATCCCCTTTCAAAATATCCAATTAGATCCTTCATGCTGTATTGGCATAATGTTTGGTATCCTTGTTGACGTTAAGAATTTTGTGAAATATCTACAATGCTACAGTGTTATGACCTTTGTATTACAAGGTGATATCTGGGTGAGAGATGTTTGAGATATAGGACATCAAGATTTTACATTCCAGCTAGCAAAGATCTAAAATCCAAAAATTTATATTCACAGCCCCATAAGATATGCTAAGACTACACTGTGATCATAAATGCTTTTAAAGATCAAAATGTAACTAAGGGGACTCAAGAGCATGGTGAGGAATCATGTATGACAGGTTTAATAAATAAAAAAAATTCCACAATCCAAAAATCAGGCAGTTCCAGGTCATACAGAATGCAACATGAAATTCAACAATCCATTGGGCAAATCCAAAACTGCAGACAAGGGAAGCAAAAAGGGGGTAAAAAAGAAATATCCGAGATAGGTTAACCAGAAAAAGGCAGGGTCATATACAAACACCCTCTGGTGACTTGTCAGAGAATGATCCATGACAGATATGACACTAAAATACACAATATTTGCTTTTTAAAAAACATTTTAAATTATACAATATTTGCACAATATTAGCCTTTTTTAAAATGTTGAAAAGGGTTGAAATTCACTCACTCACTCATTCACTCACTCAAAGCAACCACTTCACTTTATTCCAGTCAGGGTCTTGGTGGATCTGAAGCCTATTTCTGGAATACATCCTGGATGGGAAGCCAATCCATTACAGGGCTGCATGCACAGACACATTCACACATAGGGGAAATTTATCTTAGCCAATACTCTTACTGGCATGTTTCGGGAGATGGGAAGAAAATGGAGAACCCAGAGGAAACCAATAAGGACACAGGGAGAACATGTGCAGAAACTCTGCACAAACAGTCAATCCCAAACAGTTCAGGATTAAACTGGGGCCCCTGGAGCTGTGAGGGGTCAATGGCAAGGCCATTGTACTGTTCAACCTAGACATTTCATATGTTTTAGAACAATGAAATTTTAAAAATTAAATTACATATGTAGAACATCTAGAAATGAAAGTTACCTATTTGCGATAGAGTAGTTCATCAATGTGAGGCATTGGATACATGTCAAATTTAGATACCACGTCCACACAAATTGAACTGACTCATCGGCCTTGGGCACCAAGACCATCTGCTCAAGTCACTGTGGGACTCCTCGATTACCCCATGTTGAGCATAACCTTGAGTTCATCCCAAACCACATTTTTCTTGTGTTCAGGAAACTGGTATGGGTGTATGCGTACAACCATATGTGGATGTGTCTCAATGTGTTGTTTTATGAGGTCAGTGTGACCAGGTAGAGGCAAAAACACACAGAAAATTCCTCCTGCAACCTGGCAACCTGTTCTCTCTGGGATGGTGAGAGGTGGTCTCCAGAGGGGACCAGGGTGAATTGGGCTGCACTTTTTAAACTTACCTCTGGTCCTGGCTCCTCTTTCCACCAACTCTTTCCATGGTTTTAGGAAATTGAGGAGGTATACTTGAAGTGCATAACCTCTATCCATTTGCCTGACCTCATAGTTGACTTGCCATGTGACTTTAAAGGGCCCTTGCCACATTGCAAGTAATTTAGAGCTCAACATGGGTAACAAAATGAGCACTTTATCTCCTGGTGCAAATTCCCTTAGTTGAGTACCTCTGTTATTCAGCCGGGATTGACGTTCTTGCACCTGTACAAAGCAAAGTCTCCTGTGTTAATTGTCCCAATGTGTGGAGTTTTGCTGTCAGGTCAAGAATGTACCAAATAAAATTTATGCTATTAGAAGGTCCCTTCTCCCAATTTTCTCTAATGACCTCTAAGACACTGTGAGGCTAGCTCCCGTACAATAACTGACATGGGGAAAACCCTGTGTAGGCTTGTGGGACCTCTCGTACTACAAATAACAGGGGTTCGAGCCACTTCATCCAATTCTGCACATCATTGTGAACAAACTTACGAATCAGATTTATCTAAAACGACTAGGTTGCTGAATTTCCTCTAGTTAGTCAATACAATAATCCTCAATTTACTGATCAAAATGAAGCCACGAACAAGATAGATGAGAGAAGCAAAAATCCAGTTTATTGTTCAAAAAACAACATGAGATCCCCTCGTGAGACGTCCCAAAAGTGATATAAATCTAAGCACAGATTCAATGCTGTCTTAAGCTACAGTACAGTCTTATCTGTAGGTTACACCTACTTATCTCCTTATTTTGGAATCCCAATATGCTTTATTAACGTCTTTTTCTGATTTCCCTTAAATACAACTTTCCTCAAAATGAAATACGGTTAGAATGAGGTTTTCTCGTTCTGAATTCCCCTTAGAACACATTTTCAGTCATTGGATATCTTCTTATCTCCATGTTTTTTTCTTGGGTATTGAAAACAATGTTCAAGGCCCCACTGCCATACCCATTTCTGGTAACCGAGCTGTGTGCATCTCATCGCTCGTTGTCCTGAACAATTAATTTGGATATTTTTATCACTTCTTCATTATGGGTAAGATATATTTTTTATTATTGCTTAATGTTACATGTATTTCTTCTCTAATTCTAAGTTTGTTTATGGTTTTTGGTGCTTTTTAGACATTCTGTGAGTATATGTGTGTGTGTGTGCATTTCTTTTGACCATATTGGTAAGTATGTGTGTGTTCCTCTTGAACATTTTTGAGTGTGTGGGTGTTTTTTTCATGTTTTTATCCATGTCATGTATTGATACCTGTTTCCTATGCTTGTACATGTATTTATATGAATATATTTTAAGTGTTACCACTACAGTTTTACTTAATTTCCATCCTTTCTCTCTGATCCCCATCCAGCTAATCAACTCCCTGCTGCAGCTGGACTCTCTCTCTCTCGGCTGCTCAACCCCACAGGCCTCGGTGACCAGAGTGAATATATATGTCATCAGCTGTCTTATTTGGCCATCGATGTTACAGCTCTGCTGGAACATCTCTGCTCCTCACCTGCACCTACCGGGCCTCCCTATTCTCCCGCCTATCGTATCATTCCATCGGTGACCTATGTTCATGCTTCCACTCAAACTGAAGCACAATTTCTTCCCGTAAATTCTGTGGAGGGCCTGTTTATTATTTCCTCTGATGATGATAATAGCTTTGCTACAAACACATCATATGACCTCTCATCTACAAATTATTTACCTACAAGCCCTATTCCCTCCCCAGAATATGTGTATGATAGTGATTCTCAATAAACTGCATAATCTGTTACCCTCGTGTTTTCCTGTGTCTTAAATTAAATCCCACAGTTTGATTAAACCATTTGTCCAGTCCATCCAGCTGTGGATGGTAAACACTCATGCGAATCAATTTAATCCCCAGCAATTCATAAAGCTTGCATAGTGTCCATGAAATAAACATAGTGCGCTGGTCAGTCAGGATCTTTTTTGGGATCCCGATAGCATGGAATAGCTCCTTTGCAACAAAATGTGCTCATTTGTTATGCAGAGGCACTGCTTCCAAATATCGCATTGCATAATCCACCAGGACTAACACAAAGTGATAGCCTTACGTGCACCTTTCTAGTGGCCAACAAGGTCCATCCCAATTCTTTCTAAAGGGACTTTGATTAATGGTAATGGGAGCAATGGTGCTTTTGGGGTGGCCATCGGCTACACCAGTTGACATTCATAGCATGCCATACACCACCTCTGAACATCATCACAAATGCCAAGCCAATAAAAATGAGCAATTAGAGGTTTAGCATCTTATCTTGCCATAAATGATCTGTCATTGGATTTTGTTGAGCCATAATTATACTAAACCCTGCAAAGACTGGAGGAGCCCTCCCCACCATCAGTGTCCCCCTGATGTGGAGCTGATGTCGATGGCCCTGGCACTGCCTCCCCAACCAACGTTGTACACATTCTGCACCATGCGTCACAACTGCAGGACCCATTCACAAAAAATCCCCTCACTAATGTCTGAAAACCTGGCCAATTTGTCCCCAGAATTAGTGAATGGGTGTGGTGAGGCCTAACTCTTGCCTCTGTTTCCTGATCTGAGTCCACCAAGGCCTGATATGTACTCCCTTGTATACTCTGTGACACATGGTAAGTTCTTGCTTGACTGGGGGAGGCTTGCGGTGCATCAGGAATCAGTCCAGTAGCGGGCTGGACAAGCTGGATCTCCCCAGTGAAAATAAATCTCCCTCACACTGCAGAAAACTCCCCTTTTTCCAGAAGTGCATGATGAAATATTGTGCTTCTATGCAAAATCATACACCAGCCGTGTTTATGATCAGTACAGTTATTTAGCTATGCCAAAGGTGCAGGAAGCGCTTACAAGCCGAGGTGGCCTTACATGGCTTGAATGGCAAAGCCTATGCAACAGTGGATCTCACTTGTGAGTCACTGCATACAATGGCAGTGTTGCATGCCTGCCAACAGACCTGCAGAGTGAGCTCAACAGTGGGGAGAGAATTGGGCTTGAGGCAGTGGTGGAGCTTCATCATGTCACAGATTTGTCTCTTTGGGCGACCAAGTAAATGTCCCATCATATCAGCCATTCAATGGGTAGCTTGGTTGCAGCAGAGAGGCACCTATGGCTCAAACTCTCAGCAATGGAGGATAAGGATAAGGTCTCCCTATTGGAGGACCTGTTGAACCTTCCGGCCTGTTCGTCGGCACGGTTAACACCATCACCAACAGGTTTCACAAGGTGAAATCGCAAAGGGTGGCATTCAGCCAGTTCCTTCCCTATTGTGTTGAGTTCACTGGGGCATCCATGAGTGGAGCCCAGGCCAGCATCCATGGGGAGGCACAGAAGGTGAGTGTGGTGGCCCACTGCCCCCCACAGAACACCAGGGGTACCTGAGGGCCACAGTCACAGACTGCTGGTAGGCCTGATCTGAGAATGATCATTAATGCCAAGCTCAAAGATCATCTTGCAGCATGGAAACTACTGACAAATGTGTCTCCATGGGTTCTGTCCACCATAGAAAAGGGTTACTGGGTCCAGTTCAGAGCTCGACCCCCTGGTTCAGAGGTGTGCTCACCACAGTAGTCAGCACAGAGCATAGCCCGAAGTTAGAGCAAGAAGTAAGATCCCTCTTGGACAAAGGGGCTATAGAATATGTACCCCTTTCTCTGAAGGAGGGAGGTTTTTACAGCTGTTGTTTTCTGGTACACAAAAAAGATGGGTGTATGCGGCCAATTTTAGATCTGCATCATCTGAACTGTACTCTTTGGACATACAGGTTCAAGATGTTGATGCTCAAATTTATCGTTCTACACACTCATTTTGAGTACCTGCTTGTGACGATAGATCTAAAAGATGTATATTCCACATAGAAATATTGCCCAGTAACAGGAAGTTCCTGAAGTTCGCATTTGGTGGCAACACATACCAATATCGGGTTCTTCCCTTCAGTCTAGCTTTATCCCCTCACACCCACAAGTTCTAGTGAGAGTTTGCCAAGACCATGTATGTCTCCTGCTAGTAGCACCCTATTGACCAGCTTGAATATGGTACTCGGAGATAATATCCCTGCTGGATGGCACTCCCTGGAAGATTCCCATTCGCAGGGATCTACTGGCTCAAGTCAGAGGGTAGATTTATCACCCTTGGCTGGAATTATCGAAGGGACACCATGAGGGACACCAGTTCATAGATTCTGCTCTCTCAACCAAGGTTGTAGAGACCATGGTGAATGATAGAGCATGATACATGAGAAACTTGTATGCGCTCAATTGGTGACTTTTTGTCACATGGTGTGAGGAACATCAGTTAGACCCAGACTAACATCAGTTAGACTTCCTGCCTTGGCTTTGCCCCTGGATTAGCCAAAGCCTTCCTGTATCCTAGGCCGGATTATATTATTAAGTGCCTACATCTGCTGCCCAGCCTGTAGTGTTGCAGGCTTTCTGCCCTCCTCCGTTCCTCACACCAGAACAGAAGAAATTGCACCTACTGTGCCCAGTAAGTGCTCTCTGTACTTATGTCCACCACTCTGGCCAGTGGCGTAAGTCAGAGCAGTAGCTGGTCTGCTTTGGCGGTGACAGTAGAACTGATGCTGTGTCAAAGCAGCACATCTCTATTTGGATAGTGGAAGCAATCTCTATCTCTTGCTTATGAGGTGCATGGTCATTCCACTGGGGGGGGGGGGGGGGGGGGGTCGTCTCTTTGAAGGCTTCATCCAAAAGGGCAGCGTTACAGGATGTGTGTGCTGCGGAGTAGGACACCCTGCTGCAGCACACACATCCTGTAAGGGTGCCGTTTTGGATAAAGCCTTCGATATTGAATATTACAGTTTGGACATTGGATTCCACTCCGGGCTCGAGTGTCTTGCAGTGACCGTCGGGCTTGGACTTTTTTGAACAGAACATACCCTCAGTATGACGGAGTGGGTAGATTCATTCCCACAGCGTGAAACTCATGCAACATTGAGTTTCCTTTGAAAGGAAACGTCTGGGTCACAATGTTTCTTGAGATGGGAACGAGACTTTGGTAGCTTGTAATACTGGGGCATTCCTGTGAATCACGTCTTTGCTTCAGATAATATAGGCTGATGACGTATTTTACAAGTGCTGTTTTATAATCACATGATGTGAGAAATGCCACATCACCTGACCATTGCAGGCCTACAACTAGGCGTGATTTCACACAGACATCAGATATCTGTCACACGCGAAGATGCTTCCCACAGAGTGAAGCTCACGCAACATCTCGTTCCCTTCTCAGGGAATAGGGTTATATATGTAATCCAGACGATACCTTCACTCCTGCCCTCTGGAAGTTGTTGATGAGATCACTGACTGTTGTTTTTGGGTTTTTCTCCACAGATCTCACAGTGTTTCAGTCATCAGCTGTTATTGTTTTTCTTTCTGACCCCTTTGGCATCTGTTGCTCAGTACACCAGTGGTTTCTTTCTTTTTCATGAAATTCCAAATTGTTGTATTGGCTATGTTAAATGTTTGTGCACTGCGACTGATTGATTTTCCCTCTTTTCTCAGCTTCAAAATGACTTACTTTTCTTCCATTGACAGTGAGAGCAATTTTCATAGGTGAAACTGAAGGCTAAAACGAAGAGTAGATGTTCAGAGATATTTATTGTTTAAACAGTCAATCTAACAGGACACACCTGGGTGACAAGGAACACCTGTCAGTCACATTTTCCAATATTTTTCCTCACCTACAAATGTGGTGGTCTGATACAAAATGTGCTATGTTCTATGTCTTTTAACACATTTACATATAAATGCCATGAAATAAAAGCTGAAATTCTAAACTCTTCACATATTCATCTTTTAGCTCAAACTCAAATGTCTTGAATGAACTGGCCTTGCCATTCGAATAGTTTCGGAGGGAACTGAATAATCAGATCTTTGTAAGCAAGCAATTTTAGCTAATACAATTATTAAATGTAACAAATTAAAACCCCTGCATTAAACTTAAGGGTTTTATTTTAAAAATCACATAATGCCTGAACACATACATACATTAGGTAAGGGTCTGCAATGCTCACTTATTACTGGCTGTTATTTCTGAAGACAAATGTAGCAATGTTAATGTTTAAATTAAAAAGTTTTTTTATTCTGTACAAGTTCAAGCTATTTGTGAGCGCACATGGAAGTTTGTAAATGTGTTTCTATGGTTACATGCAGCTGTACACAATGCCAGGATGACCCTATATATTATAAAAGGCTGTATCCATTCCTGGGCTGACACCTTTTATATCATGATGAATACCTCTGCCTCTTCAAACCAATCACTTTGATGGCTACATAGGTTATGCAACCCCTTTTAAAAAATATTTTCATTATCACCTGTCAAAAGCTTTAAGTGTTGTGGAATCAAGGTGAGACTCCATCTTTCTAAAGGCATGTTGATCTGGTTTCAGAGAATTACAGCTTCCTAATGCTGTATGTGGAGCAGAAAAACAGCTACCTGTTATACACTAACACTTTTGAACCTTTTCTTTGTCCCACTACAGAACAACCCATTGAATAATTGCCAGTATTAGTTGTTTAGTTTGACATTATTACTCAGTTCAGTTTCTTATTGATTTGTCCTTATTTTTTGTGTTATTCATATTTAAAGCAAGCACTATTAATTACATTGGTAACAAAATCTTTTTGTTTATGTTTCCTTCCTTATTGTCTTGTTATTCTCTTTTTGCTTGTTCTTCATGCCTTTCTCTCCTGCTTCTCTCTCTCATCTGACAGTTTTTTTGTAAACACAATATGTCACACAGAAATCTATGCACTGATAAAATACAATGGAATGCCATTTCAGTACAACATTATATGTTATATGTATAATGTATCAATATGACATTATAAATTAATTACTTGTATTGTCCCTGTAAAGAAAAGTAAGTGTTGATTGAAAAAAAAACCAATATAGCTAAGGCATTACTTATCTTGAGGACTGTATTTTATATGGATGCATTACTGCATTTTACACTACTGCCTAAGTTTCAAGCATTCTGCCACTTTACACCTAGACTAAGGGTGTCCAAACTTAGACCACATAAAATTGCCTGAGGGCCAGTCACCAATATATTATATTATAACTTCAGTAGAGTGAATTTTATTTTAGTGGAATAACTGCAGCAGGGTATCACCTGATAGCTGTAGTTGTGACAAACAAGGTGATATTTATTAATTTGTGCTTCTTTCCAGGATAAATAACATTAAGACCACTTAAGTTAAGGACTCTTTCAAGAAGTCACAAACAGTTTTTCAAGTCCAGTGGTTGAAAGCATAGTCACTTATTAACTCTTTTAAAGTGTGTGTCGTGTTTGCTGATAAAAAGTTGCTTCTGTCCAGATAGCTACTTTCATATATTCTAGATTATAAATTCTTTATTCTAATATTTTGAGATACTGTTTTTTTTTTTAATTTAATGTTTTATTACATTTGACAGCAAAGAAAAAACCCCAAGACATTCTGCTTGGTTGCAGTATACACTTTTTATAGTATCTCTCTGATTTAAAGGCAAGTGCTTGTGTGGTCTAGACACTATTTAAAAAATCATCTTGGACACTTCTAACTAAGAAAATTCTCAAATCTCAAATGTGTGAACTACATACATGTAATTTTTATAATCTCAGCCCAGAAAATCAACTTCAGCACCAGTACCAAAACTGTAATATTGGGTTGTACATTTATAATACTGTGATTTTTCATGTGACCCTGTAGCAGGGGACTGCTGCACTTTATTTCTGAGGGACAGATGTGGCAGGGAGTTTTCCCCTGACATTTCATCCATGGATATTTCTACCTGCAGGCTATGTCAGACCTGGCAATGGAGAAACAAGTAGAAAAAAAGAAGCAATGACAGGTGAAAAAAAAACAACATAGTAATGGCTGCTTAAAAAATGAAGCCTGGGCCAGCTAGCATATCAGAATCTAAAAGGCTCCTTTTGCCTTTTAACAATGTCAGTGACAACAACAACAACAATAACAACATAGGATCGGTCTGGATTTAGCACTACCTTGGGGATTTTAATTGTTGCTTTGCTTTCTCAAGGAAAGTTCAGTTACATTAAAGAAAGGGACATGTATGTAGAAATAGATCAAGAAGAAATACATCAATAGGATATCAATCTTGTTCTGCTACTATTAACATTATCCCTCTGGATAATGTTAACCAAATACATATAACAAATTTCCAAAATTCATGATCATAGATTTCCTGCACCAGTGGTTACTGCTGTTAAAGTATGACTATAATATGACAGTATAATTGGACTATAATCCATTGGAACATTGTTTTAAATATAAAATCACAACAAAAATCTTAGATAAATTATATAAATTAATTGTATATGGATACTGTAACTTATAAGACCAATTTTTTTTTATATACATACCTACTCATCATTGTTACAAAAAACACCCTATACACTGTCTTATACTATATACTGTCTTACACATTTAAATTTGTCCCCTGGTCCACTTGCAAATCAATACAAATGTTCTCTGAATGAACATTTTCAATTCAATTCAATTTTATTTTTACGGCACTTTTTACAATAAACATTGTCTCAAAGCAACTTTACAGAAACATATAAACATGGTATACAGATATTAAATGTGCAAATTTATACCAATTGAGCAAGAATTTTAAGAGGAAGAAACCTTGAAAGGACCCAGACTAAGAAGGGAACCCATCCTCATCTGGGTAACAACAGATAGTGTAAAAAAGTTAATTATGGTTTTATATGAAGTTTGTTTGGCCTTAGAAGCAGCCGTAGTCCCAGCAATCTGGAATTGGAGTAGATGAGAGCTGCATACAGAGGTAGGACATCTGAAAAGGATCAGGTAAGTCCGGAGAGCAGAAAGGATCAGGAGCTCTAGTATCTCCATAAAATCGTGTGTGGCTCGACAGAAGGAGAGAAGGAGAGAAGAGATTGTTAGGACTATGCTTAGCATAGCAGAAAGTCTAGTTATGATAGGCTTGAGTAAACAAATACGTTTTAAGACTAGACTTAAACACTGAGACTGTGTCTGAGTCCCGAACACTAAATGGAAGGCTATTCCATAACTGTGGGGCTCTATAAGAGAAAGCCTTTGCTATTCGAGGTACTGTCAAATAGACTGCATCTTTTGATCTAAGTAGGTGTGGCGGATCATAGAAAACCAAAAGGTTGCTTAGATACTGTGGTGCGAGACCGTTTAGTGCTTTATAAGTTAATAATAGTATTTTATAATCAATGCGAGATTTCACTTGGAACCCATGCAGTGTGATAAGATCGGGGTGATGTGGCCGTATCTTCTGGTTCTAGTTAGGACTCCAGCAGCTGCATTCTGGACTAACTGGAGTTTGTTTATGCACTTACTGGAACATCCCGACAGCATGGCATTACTGTAATCTAGTGTAGAGGTGATGAAAGCATGAACTAATATTTCTGCATCATGTAGTGACAATATATTTCTTATTTTGCTAATATTTCTGAGATGAAAGAAGGCTATTCTAGTAATATTATCTACATGAGCATCAAATGATAGACTGGAGTCAATAATTACTCCAAGGTCTTTTACTGTTGCACATGACGAAAAAGAAAGTCCATCCAGAGTTACTATGAGATCAGAAAGCTTACTTCTACCTATGCGTGGTCTTAGTACAAGTATTTCTGTCTTATCAGAATTTAGTAATAGGTAGTTAATAAGCATCCAACGTCTAACGTCCTTTACACATTACTCAACTTTACTAAGCTGCTGTCTGTCCTCTGGCTTTGCTGAAACATACAGCTGTGTAACATCAGCATAACAGTGGAAGCTAATTCCATGTTTACATCTTAATCCTATGATGAAATATTTCTGTGTTGTTCTTTGCCCCCATCCACAGGGCACAAAGGCTCACTGAATGGTTTGTTGAATATGAAAACAATGTAAATATGCTATTGCCTTTACAGCTGTACACCTGTGGGATATATTGGACCTACATGCTAGACAGAGCTCTCCACAATCCTCATCAAAACACTGAGAGAATATCTTTTGAAAGAGTGATGTTCATCCCTCTTGTACAGTTCCAGAGACTAATAGAATCCATGCCAAGTTGCTTTGAACCTTTCAAGCTATTCTGGCAGTTCTTGATGGCCCAACACCTTACTCAGACACTATGTTTTTTCGGATTTGTTACCTATCTGAGTGTAGTGAAATCTGAAAAAAATTGTCCATAATTCCCCCTCTGTCTTTCTGTCATAGCATCCCATACTTATTAGAGAAACACAGCTAGGTATGTGTTATGTGAACAATTATTATATCAGAACAGTGTCAGCTCCAACCCATTGAAACACTCCAGCATCATCAAGCTAGAGCAAATACTCCAGTGCTGTAATTGAGGCTGAAGTAAACTCCTTAGTGGCTTGCCACTGATGTATTTTGGGACTCAAATTCAATTGGGGAAATGATGCACATCATCATTTAGTCCCCCCCCCATCTGGGACCATCTGCCAGCTGGACTCTGTGTAGTGAAGAGAGACACTGAGAAATATTCTGGTTTGGATATTGGTATGATTTGTAGGTTATTTACTGTTGCTTTGTGTGAAACTGAGATGCTGATTTTCTGAGACATAACAGGCTATTTTCAGCTGTATTAGCCAGATGCATCTGTTCATACAGAATACCATCAACACAGTCACTTTATTGTTTTAGTTTCTCAATATACAGTACTTAGAACACTTGTCATAATCCAAACTGTCATAAAGTGGATCTAAAAAGTCTACACACCAGTGGTGTAGACGGGGCCATACACACGTATATGCCATATGCTTACTTTTACCTATTGGTTACCTTTAACTGTATCACAAATTCTTTTGTGTGAGGGACACTCGCAATTCTTTGTTGTAATTGGGGCATTTTTACTTGAATTAGACCCTTCCCTGCCCCTGACAACCACAGTCAACTGCCATCCCTACTATCATAGACTGAAGACATTGTCCCACTGAAGCAGTCAGGTAAAACTTATATAAGTGCTTTAAGTGGGCTTGAAGTGTACTCAGGGCTCAGGTATATAGTACTGGGAATGATTATACTCTCTTCTGTCCCTGCTCAATGGAGATTGACACATGAACTTGTGGATTCTCTTGCACTGCTTTAACCATTTTAGATTTTTGAAACTTTGCAAATGTGAAAACACATTCACTAACAGCTATATAACAAACTACATGAAAGGTAATATCTGAAAAGGGATAAAAGGGGTGCTTTAAATTAAAATATTTTTCACCACATTTCTTTTGTGGGCTTTTGTTTTCCCCCCAGCTGATAAAACAAGCAATCGGTAGTTATTAGTTTTTATTATTAATCAGTAGTTAATATTCACACTGAGATACTGTGTTGGCAAAGATACAAATAAATATTATAAAACTGTATTGAAATTACTGGCTTTGCTTTTCCTTAATCAGTGTCAATTGTCAGTTAATTCAATTTGCACTTTTATTACATTTAAACAGTAAAACTAAGTCAGAATTTGAATTGAGCGTTAGCAATCTCGATATGTAAAAAAGGATATGATGCGTTGTGTTATTGTGTTATACTGTGATGTATCTTAATACATACAGTATATGAGGTAGTCAACAATATCCAGCCCATATATATATATATACAGTCTTCCTCATCATTTCTGGAATTTCTTTCAACTTTGGCATAATGTTTTACTGGGTAAGACCTTTTAAACAAGTTGATGCTGTTTAAGTGTTGTCCATTATGTAAGTGTGTGTGTGTGTGTGTGTGTGTGTGTGTGTGTGTGTGTGTGTGTGTGTGTGTGTGTGTGTGAGTATGTATATATATATATATACATACTCACACACTCACACACACACACACACACACACACACACTTACATAATGGACAACACTTAAACAGCATCAACTTGTTTAAAAGGTCTTACCCAGTAACACATTATGCCAAAGTTGAAAGAAATTCCAGAAATGATGAGGAAGACTGTGATTGAAATATGTCAATATGGGAAGGATTAAAAAGCTATTACAAGACTCTGAGACGCCAAAGGACCACAGTGAGAGCCATTACCTTCCCAGAAGTAGATAACCTTCCAAAATTCCTCCAAGGGCACAGCAATGACTCATATACGAAGTCACAACAAGCCAAGGACAACAATAAAGGACCTAGAGGCCTTTCTTGCATCAATAAAGGTCACTGTACATGCTAACCCAGAAGAACATTAAGGCTCATCTGAATTTTGCCAAAACACACCTTGATGATCCTTAAAACTTTTGGAAGAAGGTTCTATGGATTGATAAATCGAAAGTGGAACTATTGGGAAGACAGGGGTCCCGTTACATCTGGCATAAACCAAACACCGAATTCCACAAAAAGAACATCATACCTATGGTCAGGCATAGTGGTGGCTGTGTGATGGTGTGGGGATGCTTTGCTGCTTCAGAGCCTGGGCAACTTGCAATAATTGAGGAAAGCATGAATACTGCTCTCTACCAAAAACTCCAAAAGGAGAATGTCCGGTCTTCAGTCCGTAAGTTGAAACTCATGTGCAACTGGATTATGCAGCAGGACAATGATCCAAAGCCTAGGAATGAGCCCACCTCTGAATGGCACAAAAAAGCTAAATTACTGTAAAGTTTTGGAGTGGCCTAGTCAAAGTCCTGACTTGCTAAGATGCTGTGCCAGGATCTTAAATGGGCAGTTCATGCTTGTAAACTCTCCAGTGTGGCTGAAACAAAGCAATTCTGCAAAGAAAAGTGGGCCAAAATTCCACCACAGCACTATGTAACACTCATCTCCAATTATCGGAAGCGTTTGGTTGCAGTTATTGTTTCTAAAGGTGGCACAACCAAATATTAAGTTTAAAGGGGAAATACGTTTTTCACATGGATGATAGGTGTTAGATAACTTTTTTTTGCTTCAATTAAAAAAAAAAAAAAACCCTACCAGTGTGTTTATTCAGGTTGCCTTTGTTTTATGTTGTATATCATTTGAAGATCTAAAACTATTTTGTGTGATATACACAAAAACAGAAAAAAATCAGCATTGTATATATATATATATATTGTGTAGACATCCAATAACATTTTATTCCATGCTTCCTTGCAAAAAAAAAAAGCTCCAGAACTATCAACTTGTAAGGGGATCTTATAGAAAATATTCATGAAGTGTAATCAATATGTGTAACTAACATTTGGATATGTTAATAAAGTACAATCAACATGTATAACCAACATTTAGTATTATTACTTAAGCATAATCTAATAATCAATATTGTTTAACAAGCATAACCTTTATGTATAATAAATATTTAGAAGCATAAATTAAATCCATAGAACACTTTTTAATCAAGTTATATTCTAAGTTTGTATTGAGTTAGATGAATTCTGTGTCTTACTGTACAATAATTGTTTTTCTGTATCAGCCTGCACCTTTCTGCACAGCAATAAATTGGCATTAGACATTCGCTGAAAACTGCTTTTGTTGGTAAACAACCTTGAGGCCGGATACCAATTAATGAGTTAGGTTAGGGCTTCAGGAAGGGAAGTAGATATCAGCTAGGATGGTAAATAGAAACAGACAGAAGCTCATTGAGACATAAGAAGAGAGTGTTGGTAAGATAGAAACAAAAACAAAGACTCTGTCTGAGTGAAAATAAACCTTGTCCTCATAAAACCTTTTCAAGAAAAATAGCTAACTGTGCATGCTCCACAAATTGAAGATCTTCTTCTTTTTGTGTTGAGGTTCTACTTCATAGTGGAACCATCGTGGTGGAAGGATTAGCCGCTCAGCAGTATGATACTGAACGTTACCCAAGGTGTGCCAGGGGAGGCTCCGTCCATGCACTCAAATTCACACACTCACTCATACACTACAGGCACTTTGGACATGCTAATCCGCCTACCGTGCATGTCTTTGGACTGGGGGAGGAAACAGGAGTACCCGGAGGAAACCTCTGCAGCACAGGGAGAACATGCAAACTCCGCACACACAGGGCCACGGTGGGAATCAAACCCCCAACCCTGGAGGTGTGAGGTGAACATGCTAACCACTAAGCCACCGTGCGCCCTAAATTGAAGATAACATATATACATGAATAATTAATTGTGGCAAAGAAGATTGGTCTGTTTTTAATGAGAAAAGGCAAAACCCCATCTAAGATGAATTCGCTGTGGAGAAAGGTTGTTTCAATAAAGTTGAATTACTTTTTGACATCTACAAACCCTCTGTCTCTTAAGTTTTTGTTAGGCTGGAAAGATCGTTTTCCATGACAATCTCCTGTACAAAGCCCTGTTCAAATCATTCCACAGGTTTTCAATAGGAAAATAGATCTGTACCAAAATAGATTGGTATTTGGAGCTATATATATATATATTCCCTCTATGCTGACCATAGTCCCAGATGAACAGAAGCAGCCCCATAGCATGATCCTGCCATCACCATGCTTCACTGTAGGTATAATGTTCTTTGGGTGTTATACTGTCTTGTTTTTGCACCAACATATATTTTATAATTAAGCTCAAAAATGCTTCATTCTAATGGTCTCATCAAACCATAACACATTTTGCTACATGGTTTGGCAAGATTTTGTTACAGACACTGCAGCGGTAATGCATAAGAACCAGAGGGAATAGAACGCAGTTGCAAAGATTTATTTATTTATTTATTTATTTATTTATTTATTTATTTATTTTGGCTATTCTGAGGAACAAATACATGATCGACATTTCACTGACAAATCTATAATTGTCAAAGTCAAAACATAAACCAACCCCTATTAGGGAAACAGGGATATTAACTGCATCTAGAATTTGCAAGAATGCAAAAGCAGAAAAACAGTGGAGTATAAAAATGGACACAACTAAGATGCATTATCAAGGCAAGGCTCAAACAGGAACTGAGAAAATGGAATATAAATGCAGGGTTGGTGCAGCAGGTGGTCCCTGAAACTGACTGTTTTGCTAAGAGGGTTTGTTTACCCTACATTGTGTATTGCACACTGAGTATGTTTTCAATTCAATTCAATTCAATTCAATTTTATTTGTATAGCGCTTTTTACAATAGACATTGTCTCAAAGCAGCTTTACAGAAATATCAACATGGTATACAGATATTAAAGGTGCGAATTTATCCCAACTGAGCAAGCCACTGAGTGGCGACGGTGGCAAGGAAAAACTCCCTAAGATGTTTTAAGAGGAAGAAACCTTGAGAGGAACCCAACTCAGAAGGGAACCCATCCTCATCTGGGTAACAACAGATATTGTGAAAAAGTTCATTATGGATTTATATGAAGTCTGTATGGCGTTAAGAGCAGCCGTAGTCCCAGCAGTCTGGAATTAAAGAAGATTTGAGCTCCATCCAGAGGCAGAAAGGATCTGGATCTCTAGTATCTCCATAAATTCGTGTGGGGCTCGGCGAAAGAAGAGAGGGAGAAAAAAGATAATTATGACTGCGAAGTAGTAGAACAGAATCTAGTCAGGGTAGGCTTGAGTAAACAAATATGTTTTAAGCTTAGACTTAAACACTGAGACTGTGTCTGAGTCCCGAACACTAATAGGAAGACTGTTCCATAACTGTGGGGCTCTATAAGAGAAAGCTCTTCCCCCTGCTGTAGCCTTCACTATTCGAGGTACCGTCAGATAGCCTGCATCTTTTGATCTAAGTAGGCGTGGCGGATCATATAAAACCAAAAGGTCGCTTAGATATTGTGGCGCGAGACCATTTAGTGCTTTATAGGTTAATAAAAGTATTTTATAATTAATGCGAGATTTTACTGGGAGCCAATGCAGTATTGATAATATCGGTGTGATATGGTCGTATCTTCTAGTTCTAGTTAGGACTCTAGCAGCTGCATTCTGGACTAACTGGAGCTTATTTATATCCCTACTGGAACATCTAGACAGTATGGCATTACAGTAATCTAATCTAGAGGTGACGAATGCATGAACTAGTATTTCCGCATCATGTAGTGACAATATGTTTCTTATTTTAGAAATATTTCTGAGATGTTTTAAACCCAGAATTAGAATATCTATCTATCTATCTATCTATCTATCTATCTATCTATCTATCTATCTATCTATCTCTCTCTCTCTCTCTCTCTCTCTCTCTCTCACTCGCTCAGCAAATGATCTGTCAGGCACAGTAAAGCCAATCAAGAAAATCGGGTATTATGTTGCTAGGAGGTAAGTACACACACTCGTGCACACACACACGCACACACGCACACAATATTTACATATCCACATATTTGGTTTGTATGAAACACGTTTGAGAGTCTACATCCTGAAGACGTTTTAATGTTTACTGCATCCACACTAGACACGGTTCAAAATAATCAACTGCCAAGAAAATATCACATGACCTTTTTTTTTTTCCCTTTTTCATAATTATTTTGCCCTTTAACAACAAGGAGACATTGGTGGTCTGCCTATTAAACTTGCTAAGACTAATCAGACACTGAATAATGAGTACACACACACACACACACACACACACACACACACACACATATATATATATATATATATATATATATATATATATATATATATATATATATATATATATAGTTACTTTATTCAATGTATTTCTGTTTGCTCTATGTGCCATTTGTGTGTCTATGTCGGTGGTGGGATGGGTTTATTTTGTCTCCTCCCCCTTCTCTAGGCCCCGCCTACTGCATGCGTCACGTTCCGGCTTGCTAGTGGATGATCACGTCTTGTCCACGCCTGCTCTGGCCTTGTGTGACAGGACTGGTTGCCTGCACGTTTCTGGAACTGTACTTAAGCCTCGTCAGTTTCCATCCCGGGGCAGATCATTGCCATTGCTTTGTGAATAGAGAGAAGTGCCTGTGTGTGACTATTTCACCTGTGCATGACCCTATGCTTGATTTGACTTTGTTTATTCTCTGGCCCGTTACGATTTGTGTGATACACTTGTGTATATATGTAGATATTATTTTGTTAATTAACACACTAATAGTCACCTCTGTAAATAGTGCACGGTTAAGAGTGGTTTGTAGGAAGTCGTTGCCATTTGTGTTGATTCTTCTTTTCTCCTGGTTTTGGGTTAGCTAGGGAGTGAGGGGAGACGGTGTATTTTTGTTTTCTTTTCTTGTAGTTTATTTAGTTTTCTTTTGGTAAAGGTAAAGGGTATTTTTGGTTATTATTTTGGCCTGGCCGGCTTCTGAAGAGTGAGTATATATATATATATATATATATATATATATATATATATATATATATATATATATATATATATATATATATATAATTTTATTATAAGTATTGAAAGCATCAACATTTCTTTCAGTAAATATATTTCCAATGAGGTTATTCACATGAAATTTTCACTAGACATCAGTATTAACTGAAGAAATCTGCAAATATAAAGAATTTACAATATTAAAGTCCATTAGTAAAGTTATGTGTAATAAAGTGGAATGACACAGGAAAAAAGTATTGAAGCCACTAAGAAAAAGCAGTTCTCCAAGAACCAGCTGAAATCCATAAGTAATTATACCTCCTATCTGTGCAAATTAATATCAGCTGAGTTAGTAAATTGATGGTCTATAAAGAAGCTTTTCATTACCAAGATGTCACACAAGAAACATCTTATGATGGGTAAAAGAAAAGAGCTTTTCCAAGACCTTCGCAACCTTATTGTTGTGAAACATATTGGTAGAATCGGATACAGACATATTTCAAAACTTCTGAATCTTCCAGCAAGCACCATGGGCCATTATCCGCAAGTGGATGCAACATCACTCCGTCATCAACCGGCTACACACAGAAGCTCCTCGCAAGACTTCTGACCAGGGAATCAGAGGAATAGTCCAAGTGCCAAGACCCATGGAGGAAAGAGCTCCAGAAACACTTGGAGTCAGTTGGTGCCATACTCAGAGAGAAAGCAATAGGCAATGCACTCCACTGCTCATGCTCACCCGATAAGAATCCATTACTAAAGAAAAGGCATGTTGAAGCTTGTTTAAAGTTTGCTACAACTCATTTGGACAAGCCTATGAAATACTGGGAGAGTGTAGTGTGGTCAGATGAGAGCAAAATGTAACTTTTTGGCTGCCACAGGCTTACTACACACCATGTTTGGAGAATAAATGACACTGCACATCACCCTTAAAACACTATACCAACAGTGAAGTTTGGATGTGGAAGCATCCTGGTGTGGGGCTGTTTTTCATCGCATGGTACGTTCAGAATTCATGTAATTGAAGGCACAATGACTGGAGACCTTTACCGGGAGATTCTTGAAAAGAATCTGCTGCCATCCACCAGGATGATGAAGATGAGACGTGGGTGGACCTTCCAGTAGGACAATGATCCAAACCATACAGCAAAGGAAACTCTCAATTGGTTTCAGAGAAAAAAAAAAATCAAGGTGTTAGAATGGCCCAGTCAATTACCTGACTTGAATCCAATTGAACAAGATTTAAAGACAATTCAGACTTTAATGTTTGGATTTCTTTATATGTCTGTATTTCTTCGGTTAATACCAAAGTCTGGTGAAAATTTCATGTGAATGAACTCATTGGAAATATATTTACTGAAAAAAAATGTTGACGCGTTCAATACTTATAACGCCCATTATATGTGTGTGTATGTATGTGTGTGTGTGTGAAAAAGTACGATTTCTTCTGTTTTTGTGTAAATCATATATTAAATCGTTTTAGATCTTCAAATGAAAACATAAAACAAAGGCAACCTGAATAAACACACAATAAAGTTATAAAACACCTATCACCCATGTGAAAACTAATTGCCCCCTTATACTTAAAATCTGGTTGTGCCACCTTTAGCATTAATGACTGCAATCAAAGGCTTCTGATAACTGGAGATCAGTCTTTCACTTACTTCTAGGACTATGATGTTTTGGATCATTGTCTTGCTGCATAATCCAATTGTGCTTGAGTTTCATCTTACGAACTGAAAACCGGACATTTTCCTTTATGATTTTCTGGTAGAAAGCAGGATTCATGTTTGCCTCAATTATTGAAAGTTGACCTGGCCCTTAAGGAGCAAAGCATCCCCACACCATCACACTGCCACCATCATGCTTGACCGTAAGTAAGGTATTCTTTTTGTGAAATCTTGTGTTTGGTTTATGCCAGATGTAACAGATAATGTCTCTGACTGTGGTTCGTTGGAATCCCAGAGCCTTTGAAATAACTTTCTAACCCTTCCCAGCCTGATGTATCAGTCTTCCTCATAATGTATGGAATTTCTTTTAACTTAAAGTTCTATTTACGTGATTTGATTGAACAGGGCTGGTAGTAATCAGGCCTGGCTGCAACTTATCCAGCTGGACCCCAATACGAATGCAGTACCATAGATTTGGTAATTAGAATATACGGGCGCAAGTAAATTTTCTCACAGGCCCAGGTGGTATTGGATAACTTCTTTGCTTCAATTAAAAATAAATAATAATAATAAAATAATATTGTGTGTTTACTCAGGTTGCCTTTGTTTTATGTTGTATTTCATTTTTAAGATCTAAAATTATTTCAGGAAGGGGCAAGTTCTTTATCTATTTGTATATATGTCAGGTCAACTCCGTATTCAAACTCCAGTTCCAGAATACACCGCTGCCTACAAACATGGTGGCCACAGACTACAATTCCCAACTCCGCACACTGTTCTCAGTCTCCAGAGTTTAATTACACACACAGCTGTTGCCAATCACACACACACACACACACACACACACACACACACACACACACACACACACACACACACACTACCCTTTAAAAATGAACTTCATTCACTAAAACTTTGTGAAGTAACGCTCAGTTGTTCCTACTCTGCCTTACGAAGGTGTTGGTCACGGATTGCTATTCTGATTTTAAACTGATTCTTGCATGGTATTTGTATTCTGGTTTTTCCTACAATATCCTGTTTGCTTTGAACTTGCCTTACGTATTGTATTTGTTTGCTGGACATTTTTTTTTGTATGTGTGTGTGTACTAAGTAAAAGAAGAAATGTCCTCTTACATTCAACTGCTTCTATTTCCAGAAAATCACTTAAATTTCTTCTATTAACATAAAAATATTCAACAACTGAGACAAACTGATCAAGATTCACAGACATTTGATTAACAGAAATGGAATAATGAGTCTCTGAACAAAAGGGGGATCAATATCAAAAGTAACAGTCAGTATCTGGTGTGGCCACCAGCTGCTTTATGTACTACAGTGCATCTCATCCTCATAGACTGCACCAGATTTGTCAGTTCTTGCTGGGAGATGTTACCCCACTCTTCCACCAAGGTGTGCGCAAGTTCGATCATGTCTGGTGGGGGGACATGGTTATGTGCAATTTTCCACTGCAAGGACGATCAGCTGTCCTTCCTATCTCTATGTTGCACTGTCTTAGGCATCTTATATTACGGACATTGCAGTTTATTGCTCTGGCCACATCTGACGTCCTCATGCCTCCCTGCAGCAGGCCTATGGCATGTTCACGCTAGTGAGAAGTAACCCTAGACATCTTTCTTCTTGTGTTTTTTAGTCGGTAGAAAGGTTTCTTTCGTGTCCTAAGTTATTGTGACTGTGACATTAATTGCCTACCATCTGTAAAATGTTAGTGTCCTAAGGACTATTCCACAGGCACATGTGCATTAATTGTTTAAACATTATTTAAACCCTTTCCAATAAAGATCTGCAAAGCACACACACACACACACACACACACATTTTATATATATATATATATATATATATATATATATATATATATATATATATATATATATATATATATATATATAGTGTGTATGGGTTTTTAAAACAAAACTATGCATTATGGTACTTAAAAACCAAACATTTTTGAAGGATAGTTTTCATTCTTTATCTTTCAATCTTTTCAAAATTGCTCTTTGACAATAAAAAGGATGGAAGGACCTTATTCCCATTTCATATCTTCCTATGCTTTAGTGAGCAATCCAGATTATGCTGATAGATAACCTAAAGCTTTCATCCAAATCACAAGGTTAGTGCTGAGATTTCAATAATGTGCATACATGAGAAATGGAGCTTTTAGTGAATACTGGAAGAACATACACACAACAGGACAAATGGGGCTAAAAAGGCTAGTGTATCTGTGGGAGCCATCCATCTTGTTAGCATTTTCCTCTAATGTGATTATGTAATCAACAGTTAATGATGTTCAGTGCTGCTGTTCTGCTCTATGATTTTTTTTTTTTTTTAAATTAGTCGGGAAAAGAGGAACTAATGGATGAAAAAACAATAAGCATTTTTGGCAACACCATCATTCTTCCTCCTCCAGGAATCTAGGCAATCACAGTCTACAATGTTTCTGAGCTGAGGTCATGACTCTAAATATAGGGCTTTGCCTTCTAATGTTTTTCCTCTGTTATAGCTGTTGGTGCATTCTTATATCAAGATCTGAAACCCCATGTTACAAGTCAGTCAAGGTAAAGTTGTCCACAGGTCTCACACGTTTCCTGTCTCCCTCCAATAACATCCTGGTAGGTGAACTGGTGATTTTAAATTGCCCCTGGGTGTGACAGGGCATGGTGCCCTGTGATAGAAAAAATAAGAATAATAACTAAGAAGATACTAATATTTTTATTATTATTTCACTTCTATTCTTTGTAATGTGCTGTTACTAAATGTGCCATATATATATATATATATATATATATATATATATATATATATATATATATATATATATATATATATATAGAGAGAGAGAGAGAGAGAGAGAGAGAGAGAGAGAGAGAGAGAGAGAGAGAGAGAGAGTAGTGAGCCTAGGCTTTGGCGGATTAAGCACAGACACACAGAAGGCCAGAACTCGGAGAGTTTTATTCAAAAAGGTGTGTGTAGGTGAGTGGAGTGAGGTGCTCGGGGGCTGGTGTCTTCCTCGTTGGTGTAGAGGGCTTGGTGTGGTCTCCCAGTGGGTTGAGGCCTTTTCTGGAGGTCTGGGAGCTCTGGGGAGGCAGCCAGGGAGCAAGATCTTCTTCTGAGGTTGTGTCTTCTGTGGAAAACAGAAAAATACATCAGCAGTGTTTTGGAGATGGTCCCTCTGCTTGCTAGAAGAGGAATGCCCTTTTATATGCTCCCACTGGCTGTTGGATGGTGGAGAGCTGCCATGCTGATCATTAGCCACCAGCCATGTGTGTTTCTGTGGCCCCAATTTGCAGTCACATGCTCTCAGGCTGTCCAAAACATTAGTGATGCTGAAGCATAGCTGTTCCCTTTCAAAGGAAACTTCGACGTTGCGTTTAGCATAACACTATGGGAGTGCCTCTCGCGTGCAACCGGCATCTGAAGCTTGTGTAAAATCATGTCTATTTATAGGCCTGTCATGATCAGGTGATGTGGCAATTAAACGCGTCACGTGATATAAATATGGCACCTGTGAACCGCGCCATCAGCCTTATTATCTTCAGTGAAAGACTGCATGTTGGTTGTTTGTGTAAAGAAACAAAAAAAATGCTTCATTTCCTTGCTATCATTTCTCAAAATCTCTGGACTTTTCTATTCCTCTAAAAAACAGAAGAAAAAAAGGAATGAGCGAGAGAGAGAAAAATATGAGTGAGAGAATTCAGGAAGTGTTTTATGGCTTGCTCCCATTTCATTACGGGAGTAGTGCACACTTTCTGGGTTAAGTGTCTAAGGGTTGGAGCATGCGATGGCAGCCTCGAGAGGCTGCACATGGTAATGCCTACTTTAGTTAGCTCCGCTCGCGACTCGTGCTCTTCGCGGAAGCCAGTTGGGTTTCAGAATCTTGCGGATTTGGGCCGGCAGCTGCCGAGGCAGCTAGCCGTCTCAGGTCCGGGGGATCTCTTATGGATCCGGAAGAAGAGCTGGAGTCGTTTTTTCTCCCCAGTAAAAGTAAATCCCTTATACTGCAGAAAACTCCCCTTTCTTCCAGAAGTGCATGACAAAATATCAGGCTTCTGGGGGAAAACCATGCATAAGCCGTATTTATAACCCCACGATGTTGGATTATTCGGCCATAGTGGGGAATGAACGGCATGACTTCAACTATGCTGAAGGTGGAGGAGGCGCTTGTGAGCTACCTCTCTCCATCGATGGCAGGTAATTTGGGGGACAGGCTTTGCCATCCAAGCCACCATGTAAGGCCACCGTGGCATTGGTGGGCAAGGCCTATGCTGTAGTAGTCTTGCTTGTGGGTCACTGCAGACAATGACAGTGTTGCAAGCCTACTAAGCAGACCTGCTGAGTGAGCTTGACATATGGCGGCATTCAGCCAGTTCCTTCCCTGTTGTGTTGAGTTCATCCAGGCATCCACGAGTGGAGCCCGGGCCAGCACTAGTGCGAGGGAGACACAGAAGGTGAGGATGGCAGCACACCAACCCTCATAGACAGCCAGGGTAACCAGGTGGCCACAGTCGCGGCCTATTACTAGGCCTGATCTGAGAATGGTCATAAAGGCCAAGCAGGCAAAGAAGAGCGATACTGAGGGGCCATGGATGGATATATCAGGGGACAGGAGGTTGTTAGGGCAGTTAGCCCCCAGTGCTACTGTAGGGCCTCCCCTAGCCAAAGCTGATCCAAGTTTTCAGTGTTCTCTCATCAGCGAGCTGTCACAGGTCAACGAAAATCTGATGCTTTCCCTCCAATAGAATGTGGAATAGTTAACGTCACTAAAAGACCATCTGGCGGTGTGGAAACTACTGCCAAATGTGTCTCCATGGGTTCTGTGTACCGTAGAAAAGGGTTACCGGGTCCAGTTTATAGCTCGACCCCCTGGTTCAGAGGTGTGCTCACCACAGTATTCAGCACAGACCAGAGCCTGACATTAGCATAGGAAGTAAGATCCCTCTTGGACAAAGGGGCCATAGAACATGTACCCCCTTCCCAGAGGGAGTAAGATTTTACAGGTTACTTCCTGGTCCGCAAAAAATAGAGGAGTATGCAGCCAATTTTAGATCTGTGTCATCTGAACTGTACTCTTTGGACATACAGGTTCAAGATGCTGACGCCCAAACTTATCGTTCCACAGATTCACTTTGAGGACTGGTTTGTGACGATAGATCTAAAAGGTGCATATTTCCACATAGAAATATCGCTTAGTCACAGGAAGTTCCTGGGGTTTGTGTTGGAGGCGATGCAAGATCGGGTTCTTCCCTACAGGCTAGCTTTATCCCCTCGCACCTTCACAAAGTGCATGGATGTAATTCTGGCTCCATTGTTACTCCATGTCATACCATTGGTCCTATTGCACAGGAGACCGTTTCAGTGGTGGCTGAGAAGTTGGGGTTTCATCCAAGGATGAAACCTCTGAGAGTAATCAGTGTCATGCGGCGATGCCTACGTGCTCTGAGAATTTGAAGTGTCCCCGGTTTCTAGCCTTGGATCACACTCTAGTGGTGTCTCCTTAGTGCAAGGCAGTAATGACAGACACCTCCCTCATGGGCTGGGGCACAGTCTTGGACAGCTGTCCAGCTCACGGTCTCTGGAGCGGCCCTCATCTGGAGTGGCATATAAATTAGCTAGAAATGTGGGCCATATTTCTAGCACTAAAATACCTTCTTCCTCAATTGAGAGGTCACAATGTGTTTACAGACAATACAGCAGTGGTCTCATATATTGACCACGAGGGAGGATTATGTCCAAGCCCCCTGTTCAGGCAGGCACAACTAATTCTTCTCGGGGCAGAGGGAACGTCTGGGCAATGAGTGCAATGTACATTCTGGGCAACTGGAATGTGGGGGCAGACATCCTGTTGAGGCAGGGGCTGAGGCCCAGGGATTGGTGGCTCCATCCACAAATGATGGAGTCCATATGGCGGAAGTTTGGCTTAGAGGGACTGCATGTGTTCGCCTCAGAGGAGACAACACACTGCCCACTGTGGTTTGCCCCCACTCCTCCCGCACAATTAGGGCTGGATGCCATGGTGCACATGTGGCCGAGGTCACATCTGTACGTGTTTCCCCCGATCGCTCTGCTCCCACAAGTTCTGGTGAGAGTTCGCCAAGACAGTCTACGTCTGCTGCTAGTAGCACCTTATTGGCCAGCTCAAATATGGTTCTCAGAGATAATATCCCTGCTAGATGGCACTCCTTGGGAGATTCCCATCCGCCGGGGTCTACTGTCTCAAGCCGGGGGCTGATTTATCACCCTGTTACCCAAAAACACTTAAAATTCAACACAGAAGCAAATACTCACATCTCCAAACCCAGTTGGAGGTAGAAAAAGACACCAGCCGTGAGTGAGAAGAAGCAAGGGTCCAGATTTATTGGTTCCGTTCCACCACATGAGATCCACACCCATGAGAATTCTCAGAAGTGATTTGACACCCGGAGCTCAAGCTCCAGTATTTATACTGTATTTACATGGTATCAATACCAATAGGGTTAAAAAAAACTCATCTACATTACCATTAGGTTCTGAAAAAGGACTTTCCAATTTACCATTAGGTTCTGAAAGAGGCCTTTCCAATTTAACATTAGGTTCAAAAGTGGAGAGAGACAAAACAATTTAGAGTGACCTCGGTCTCACTATTATCTCCCGGGGGGGGGGGGGCAGCTTGACTCAGCTACCCTTATAAATGGCTCCTCATGGTTTTCTCTTAAAATTAAGGCCTTACTTGCGAGACAAGAATCTTCACCATCTGAATTATGAGTAAGTTACATTTTTCTGTATTTCTGGTTTATAATTTATTTTCATATTTGCTCTATATCTCTATTTTATATATAGTTATACTGCTTGCAAAATGGTTTACTGTACTTCCTACTTCATAATATCATTATATTACCCTTCTACTGTCCTACATATCCTACTACTCTTTATTTTATAAATAGTTTTCTATTATTATAAGATATTACCCTTATAATATCTTAATACTCCTTTTTATTATTCTTATAAATTTATGTTATGTGTGTGTGAGAGAGAGAGAGAGACAGAGAGAGTGTGTGCGTGTGTTATGTCTACATGCCCACCCTTGACTGTATGAGAGTGTGTGTGTGTGTTTGCACTCCTCAGCTCTTATACTTCTTTTTGACCAATAAACCATAGTGTGTTACTCTTAAAAGATCTTAAAGTGTGAATCCAATTCGTCAATATTCGCCTAATACCGCTTCTGTGTGTCTAGTTGCCCGTCGTCATTTTCCTTTCTCTTCTTTACGGGAGGGGCTGGATTTGGACCTGAACACTCACTATCAGCTCGCGCATCTCACGGCTGATGCACACCCCATTTTCACACCCCATTTTCTTCCCCCTACCGCTCTCCTCAAGATTACGCACCCACCAGTCCTGTGAATTTTCAATAAAATTACTTATTACTCATACTAGGTCTCCCTCATGTTTATTTCATGTCATTTTTATTCACAACACCCCCTCAAGCAGAACTATGGAAACTGTTGGTCTGGGCTCTGGTCTCTGGTTGATTCTGGTCTCACAACTGAGGTTGTAGAGACCATGTTGAACCATAGAGCACCATCCACGAGGAAATTGTATGTACTCAAGTGGCGGCTTTTTGTCTTGTGGTGTGAGGAACACCAGCTAGACCCAGTGAACTGCGCAATAGCTACAGTCCTGGAGTTTTTCAAAGGGGTGGGCTCCTTCTACAATCAGCCATCAGTTTACGTGGCTGCCATTTCGGCCAGCTACGCCCCTGTTGATGGAGCATCCATGGGGCAACATCTTCTAACGTCAAGGTTTATGCATGGTGTCAGGCTGCTGAGGCCCATCTGCAGGCCGCACATACCTACCTGGGACCTTTCTGTGGTCCTGGAAGGTCTGTCAGGTGCCCCATTTGAGCCCTTAGAGTCAGCCTCTGAGAAGCTTCCGTGTCTAACTGGAGGTCTGACCAGGTCTTGCCCTCTTTGGCTTTCATCCTGCCCTCTTTATAGCTGTCTGTAAAATACAGTTGCATTTAAACATTATTCAATCCCTTCAGGATCACTCAATGAGACAAGAAAAATGTATGTTGCTAGAGTAAGGCTAAGAATTGCACAAACACCATAAGAAATACAGTTTTGAGCTGAACAACGGGTCTGTGATTAAATTTGAATCTCAAGTCTATCATGCTGCAAACTGTTTAGGTTTTCTGACAGAACATATTAAATTAGCAATAGCTCCATGTTCCAAAAACTTCTAACCAAACATTCAGGAAAAAAAGACAAACGGAACAAAAAGTTAAATAAAAAGTAGTACAAGAGGAAAGGGAAGGAATAAACCAGAGCAATAAAAAAAAAAAGAAGAAAAACTTTATAAAAAAAAGTGTCGAGCTGTGAGAATCAGCATTTTTCACGATGATGCCAAATGTTCTGAGTCTCCCGACTGCGGTTATCCTGAAGAACAACTGAGAGATCAAGGCCACCCCCCATCATTTCTGTTCGAGGATTAGCACGTTAGCTATCCTGAGGTAGCTATTCAAATAATTAAAAACATAAAATGAAAAAAAAAAAAAAACATCAGGATCTACTGCATTAATGAATACACAATTTGGGCACTTTGTGACATTCTCTTGACTCTTGTACGCATCATTAACGTTAGCTAAATTAGCTATCCAGCTAGCTAGCTGCTAGTACACCATCTGCTGTTATGTTCTCATCGCCATTACACATACCATTATAAAGAAGTAAAAAACATTTTCCTCCTGACATTTTAAACATCAAACAATATTGTAGACTGAAATTACTCAATTAAATTACTTACCTTCTTCATCTGAAATGTTTCCTCTTGAAAACGAAGAATGACTGTACCCTCGAGGATTCTAACTGATTTAACCATCAAAACTTTTTTCCAGGCAGCTGAGCTCCTTAATTCTAGCTGTGGCCCAACTATGACTTAACGAACTCGGTCCTAAAGTAGATACACACTGCTACACTGAGTATGGATCTGCTGCATCTACACCTGCTTTCAGCCGAGATTGGCCCACATAGCTAAACCCGTCTGTCAGCCAGAAGTGGTATGGACAGTCGACAGGGCTATGGGCAGTTACCTTTTCACCGATACCGGCATTGAGCCGACAGTGGCGCATTTCTACCAAAAGCGGCCCAAATGTGCTTGCTATCTGGGCTGTCAATGGACGAAAACTGTCAAGGTGATCCAATGTGCTGCTTTTAACTACAAAAAACGTTCGCTAAAGGAACCTGTGCCCACAGGTTGTAATTTATACAGACCATCTATCTATTAAGTACAAATGCATAATCATAATCTTTAATAATCAACAGTAAAAATTTAACATCAAAGTGTATAAAATACCCCCTTTTTAAAGCAAAAGAATCCAACAGACACATCTGCAGATTGTTACAGGATGCAACGTTTCTCTGCCTTCAGAGTTTATAAAAGTTATGATCAGTGATAAAATGACTAGCTTTGAGTTGATATGGTAAATAGAAAGTAAATCTTTAGAATAAATCCAGTAGAGCCAAATATAAAAATGGAGTATAGTATATATACAATCACAAGTTCATATGCAGTAATTAATTTTCCTTTACTCAATGGAGTAAAGGAACATTTTCCTCATGTTGCAACCCAATTCCTGTTTTATTTAACATTCAACGGGATGATTATTTAATAATGCTTGTGAGTTGGGCTGTGTTCAGGCCTGCACTGCAAAAAGTACAAATCACAAGAGAGAATTAATGCAAGACCACATTATATTAATCAGTTGTATCACCAGTATTAATCTGTAAGTACATATCCAACTTGAGCTATACTGTTAATTATTGTGGTTATTTTCCTAAGCTAACGTTAGCTACATAGCTAATATTCATTTAAGAAAAGAACCACAATGAATGTTCAACATAAACAAAATTTACACCACATAATTATATATTCAGAATAAACACTTTAAAGCCTGCAAAACATATGTTTGAAAATGTCTACTGATATCTTACCTCAGTTTCTTAAACTTGTTTTCATTGAGATAACACGTGCGCCTTTCAATAAACAGAGTCCAAACAAATAACTAATTACATGCATAGAAATATTGTATTGTGATGCTGTATATGCAGATTTCTTTTCTTTAAAAAAAAATTGGATGGGTAAAAATTACACACCAAAAACAGATGATTTCCCATTATGACCACTGACCTATATAGTTCAGAATGTTAGGGAAAACAAAGATGGCAGTGCAGTAGCTTCACTGTTGGTGACATCATGAGTATCCCTGTATATTGTGTGTTTTGGTCAGTGGTAAACAACAATGCGTTAATTGTCACAGAGGTGCAGAAGCTGTTTTATGTCTTCAAATTCATCAGATTGACCACACATTTGGAGGTGGATCAGATGCTGGAGATGGTAATTAGTAGTAACATAGTTGAAGCTAGGTTGTTTCTTTTTTCTGTATATATATATATATATATATATATATATATATATATATATATATATATATATACAGTGCATCCGGAAAGTATTCACAGCGCTTCACTTTTCCCACATTTTGTTGTATTACAGCCTTATTCCAAAATGGATTACATTCATCATTTTCCTCAAAATTCTACAAACAATACCCCATAATGACAACATGAAAGAAGTTTGTTTGAATCTTTGCAAATTTATTAAAAATAAAAAACAAAAAAAGCACATTAACATAAGTATTCACAGCCTTTGCTCAATACTTTGTTGAAGCACCTTTGGCACCAATTACAGCTTCAAGTCTTTTTGAGAATCATGCTACAAGGTTGGCACACCTATTTTTGGGCAGTTTCTCCCATTCTTCTTTGCAGGACTTCTCAAGCTTCATCAGGTTGGATGGGGAGCGTCAGTGCACAGCCATTTTCAGATCTCTCCAGAGATGTTCAATCGAGTTCAAGTCAGGGCTCTGGCTGGGCCACTCAAGGACATTCACAGAGTTGTCCTGTAGCCACTCCTTTGTTATCTTGGCTGTGTGCTTAGGGTCATTGTCCTGTTGGAAGATGAACCTTCGCCCCAGTCTGAGGTCCACAGCGCTCTGGAGCAGGTTTTCATCAAGGATGGCTCTGTACATTGCTGCATTCATCTTTCCCTCGATCCTGACTAGTCTCCCAGTTCCTGCCGCTGAAAAACATCCCCATAGCATGATGCTGCCACCACCATGCTTCACTGTAGGGATGGTATTGAACAGGTGATGAGTGGTGTCTGGTTTCCTCCAGACATGACGCTTGCTATTCAGGCCAAAGAGTTCAATCTTTGTTCAATCTTTGGTCTGAGAGTCCTTCAGGTGCCTTTTGGCAAACTCCAGGCGGGCTGTCATGTGCCTTTTACTGAGGAGTGGCTTCCATCTGGCCACTCTACCATTCAGGCCTGATTGATGGAGTTCTGCAGAGATGGTGGTTCTTCTGGAAAGTTCACCTCTCTGCAGAGAGACACGTTGGAGCTCTGTCAGAGTGACCATCGGGTTTTTGGTCACCTCCCCGACCAAGGCCCTTCTCCCCCGATCGCCAGCTCTAGGAGAGTCCTGCTGGTTCCAGACTTCTTCCATTTACGGATGATGGAGGCCACTGTGCTCATTGGGACCTTCAATGCTGCAGAAATGTTTCTGTAACCTTCCCCAGATCTGTGCCTCAATACAATCCTGTCTCGGAGGTCTCTAGACAATTCCTTGGACTTCATGCATTGTTAACTCTGGTACCTTATATAGACAGGTGTGTGCCTTTCCAAATCATGTCCAATCAACTGAATTTACCACAGGTAAATAGACTCCAATCAAGTTGTAGAAACATCTCAAGGATAATCAGTGTAAACAGGATTACCTGAGCTCAATTTTGAGTGTCATGGCAAAGGCTGTGAATACTTATATACTGTAAATGTGCTTTTTTTTGTTTTTTTATTTTTAATAAATTTGCAAAGATGTCAAACAAACCTCTTTCATGTTGTTATAAAGGGGTATTGTTTGCAGAATTTTGAGGAAAATTATGAATTTAATCCATATTGGAATAAGGCTGTAATATAACAAAATGGGGGAAAAGTGAAGCGCTGTGAATACTTCCCGGATACACTATATATATATATATATATATATATATATATATATATATATATATATATATATATATATATATATATGCGTGTGTGTGTGTGCGTGTGTGTGTGTGTGTGTGCAGTTGTGTTCAAAAGTATATATTTTTGAGCACAATACTTTATAAATATACATGAATATACTTTAAGTATACTAATTACATATATAATACATATATATATATATATATATATATATATATATATATATATATATATATATATATATATATATATATAGTACGTCAGGTTTATTGTCAGGTTTATTGTCAAAACATACAGACTTTCAGCTGTTTGCAATGAACAAATCAAACAAAAACATCTGAAATGGTTCAACACAACGAATGCTTCAAGTGGTTTCTCCAAATGTAACTGAAAATGCAACTTATAATGATTTTTCCAGTTTCAAAATTATTCAACCTCATCATGGCAAGCATCTTTAGTACTTGGAGCACCCTTTTGCTGTTATGACCTGCTGCAAATGAGATGCATAGCTTCTAGCAGCATTCCTGAGGAATCTTATCCTGTTCCTTATGAGCGATGGCCTCCAGTTCAGTAATATTCTTGGGTTTGCATGCTACAACTGCCTTCTTCAAATCCCACCAGAGACTTTCTATGGGGTTCGAGTCAGGTGACTGTGATGGCCCTGTAGAATCTTCCAGGATTTCTTCTGCAACCAAGCCTTGGTGGCATTTGAGGTATGCTTGGGATCATTGTCCTGTTGGAAGGTCCAAGCTTCAGTTTCCTCACAGACGGCATGATGTTTTCTCCTAGGATTTCCTGATACTTCACTGAATCCATCTCGCCATCCACAGGCTGCAGGTTTCCAGTGCCAGAGGAGGCAAAGCATCACCGAGCACCACAATGCTTGACTGTGGACAGACTGTTCTTTGTTCATTCTTCTTCCTCCAGACATACCGCTGATCTGTTGTACCGAAAAGTTCCAGTTTTTTTTTCATCGCTCCACAGAACAAAATCCCAAAACTTCTGTGGCTTATTTTTATGATTTTGAGCTGACTGTTCTTGTGCTTTTGGGTCAGTAGTGGTGTACGTCTTGGAGTTCTGGCATGGAAACCTTCTGCATTTATTACGCACCTTACTGTGCTCACTGAAACCTCAGTGCCTGTTCCCACCAAGTCTTGCTGTAGGTCTTTTGCAGTCACTCGAGGGTTTTTCACAACCTGCCTTCTCAGAAATCTGTTTGCAGCCGTTGATAGCTTCCCTTTTCTGCCCCGTCCAGGTATTTCATACATTTTCTACCCCTACCCAGTTCAGGTATTTCATGTGTTCCAAGTCAAGCACACCTAGTGCAAATAAGTTGCAAAAGTATGTGAACCTTTGCATTCAGTATCTGGTGTGACACCCTTGTGCATCAATAACTGCAACTAAATGTTTGTCGTAACTGTTCATCAGTCCTGCACATTGACTTGGAGGAATTTTGGCCCATTCCTCAGTACAGAACAGCTGTTGGTGGGTTTCCTCACATGAACTGCTTGCTTCAGGTCTTTCCACAACATTTCTCTTGGATTAAGGTCATTAAGGTCTTGGTTTTGGCCATTCCAAAACTAATTAACTTTATTCTTCTTTAACCATTGTTTGGTTAAAAACATTGTCTTGCTGCCTGACCAACTTATTCTTGAGATTCAGTTCACGGACAGATGTCCTGATATTTTCCTTGAGAATTCGCTGGTATAATTCAGAATTAATTGCTCCATCAATGATGGCAACTCGTCCTGGACCAGATGCAGCAAAACAGGCCCAAGCCATGATACTATCACCACCTTGTTTGACAAACTGCAGAAGGGCAGCAAATTTATTTTTGAAGAGCAGTGGCTTTTTCCTTGTAACCCTGCCATGCATATTATTGCTGTTCAGTGTTCTCCTGATGGTGGACTCATGAACATTAACTTTAGCCAAAGAGAGAGAGGCCTTTAGTTGCTTAGAAGTTACCCTGGGTTCTTTTGTGACCTTGGGGACTATTACATGTCTTGTTCTTGGAGTGATCTTTGTTGGTGGACCACTCCTGGGGAGGGGAATAATGGTCATAAATTTCCATCATGTGTACACAATCTGTCTGACTGGATTGGTAGAGTCTAAACTGTTTAAAGATGGTTTTGTAACCTTTTACAGCCTGATGAGCTCCAACAACTCTTTTTCTGAGGTCCTCAGAATCTCCGTTGTTCATGCCGTGATACACTTCCACAAACATGTGCTGTGAAGATCAGACTTTGATAGATCCCTGTTCTTTAAATAAAACAAGGTGCTCACCTGATTATCATCATTAATTGAAAACACCTGACTCTAATTTCAAATTAATTCCTAATCCTAGAGTTTCACATACTTTTGCCACTCACAGATATATAAAATTGGATCATTTTCCTCAATAAAGAAATGACCACATATAATATATTTGTCTCATTTGTTAATTAGGTTCTCTTTATATACTTTTAGGAATTGTGTGAAAAACTGATGATGTTTAAGGTCATATTTATGCAGATATATAGAAAATTCTAAAGAGTTCACAAACCTTCAAGCACCACTCTATCTGTCTGTCTGACTGTCTGTTTGCCTGTGTATCTGTCCATCTATCTATCTATCTATCTATCTATCTATCTATCTATCTATCTATCTATCTATTTGTCTCGGTCTGTCTATCTATCTGTGTATATATCTGTGCATATACATTTGTATGTAACTACATGTGTATGTGTATATATTACATGGAAATTTTGTTTTATCCACAGGACTCTCCTGCTATGTGGGTGATCGATTCATGCTGAGTGTGGACTGCAAGATTGTGAATGAAGACATTCCCACATTCATCTCTGCTGTCTGTCTGATGTTTGGTAGTTAGTACTGTTTCAACATTCACTACCCTTCAGAATTGGCCTCAGTGCTTGAGTTACTGCAAAGTTATGCAAATAAGTTTTTATTTGGGTGGAGGCAGGGGTTTTACGAGGTAGGTTCATTTACAGAATTTTCACAATCATTCATTCTTTTCCAAGGTATTTTTTCATCAATCTGATTTCATCAATCCTGAGAAGGGCACAAAAGTCGAGGAGAAGAAGAACAAAAAGCGATTTTCAGTGAACCTAAGAGTCTTCACCTTAATCTCAGACCTTTCTGATCATGAGTGGTGATCATTGTAAAGCTGAAATAGTTTTTGGTTATATTTAATTAACAGGGAACATGTTATTGACATGTCTGAACTAACTGGAAAATTTGTATTTTGTTTAAACCACTGCCTACTTCTGTTCAAAAACAAAGAAAAATTCAGTAATACAGCATACTGTATCTCCTCAATTTCTTGCTGGTCTTAATTAAAAATACTTGGGACCACACTGATGTCTTAGTCTTTTATGGATTAGTTTTTGATTTAGGTTTGCAACTTTAATATATTTGTTAATTCGTGTAACAGTACTCTTAATAATCTTAACCTTAAATGCCTCTCGTTGTTTAAAGCATTATTAAAAGTACAATTTAAAAGTAAAATAAACATTTGTTAGCTGCACAATACGTAGCTTATATTTCATAAAGCCTGAGCTTCCAGCAAGTGTGATAGTATGATGCTTTCATAGAAATTGCTGAATGAAATTACTGTGGTTATTTGTAATTTTTACAGTGAAACACATGATTGGTTCCCAATATCCAACATATTTAATGTAATTTTTTCCTATAGTTAAACACTGGTTTCCTGTGGCCTTTGGGAAACAATTTTATAATTAGAGTTTTTGTCTGTAATTAGTACAACATAAACCTTTAAATTAGGCAGTTGTAAGCTGTAATAAGTACAGTTCATAACTGTCTATTTTACCACATAAACCTTTAATTTAGACACTTATGAGCTGTATAAAAATACAGTAAACTAAGTGCATTCCCGTACAACTTAAAACATGGATACCGTATTTTTACAATAAAGTTCTGGCAAGCACATCTGCTAGTTTTTTTTTTTTTTTTTTTTTTTTTTTTTTTACAATTTACTAACACACTGATAAAAATGTAGTTAAGCTAGTAGTGCCTCTTATTATAGCTAGCAACTCCCCAGTTTTTTTTCTTTTTACATGAGACAGAGAAGCATGTTTGTGTTCAAGGTGTTGCGCTTTTGTAGCTGCTGTTCTGGGGAGCCAAGAAAGTGAAATCAGGTGCTTCTTCTAAGAAACAGTCAGATGTGTAATTTTAGTATTTTCAGCTTTTTTTCATGACTCCACAGGTTTGAGTAGTGTGGTAGCAGCAATTAAGGGTCTGTGTTAATTATCAGAATATTTTGAGCTCCCAGAACTGCAAAACTGCCTATTTTTGACCACTGAGGTGCCTGCTTTATTCAATGTATAAGTGTTGCTTAAATTGGTAAAAGGCAGAAGATTCAACAATCTGGGTGAAAGCTTTAGAGTGAAAAATAAGGCTCTATCGGTATTTCAGTAAGCTCTCTGGTCATATGTATATTAACACTTTAACACATTTCAAAGATTGTGTGTAAGTACTATTAGACTCACCTAAAATACAAAAGTCACAAAAAAATAGTTTTACTTACAGTATATCCCTATATAGTTGTGTTGATCTGAAACTTCTATCATGCTGCAAGTATACAGTGGAATAAATGTGTGTGTGTGTGTGTGTGTGTGTGTGTGTGTGTGTGTGTGTGTGTGTGTGTGTGTGTGTGTGTGTGTGTGAGTGAGAGAGAGAGAGAGAGAGAGAGAGAGAGAGAGAGAGAGAGAGAGAGTGGTTGAGGGTTTCCAAGTAGGGACACAGGGAATACAATGTCTTTTTTCAGCAAGAAAGTAGGAATTGTGATGTTTGCTGAAGGGAGAGGTTTTAGCACTTTAGAGAGTATCTAGAAGGTGCAGGATTACCAGGATGATGGAGTTCTATTTTGGGGATTCAGCTTGCTATCTAATTTCATGCTCTTTTTTGTATTTCTGTAACAACCACACACAGAGAAGTCAAAGACTGTATTTCTGGATAGTAAAGTTAATAAAATACTTTATTTTTTTCCCTTTTAACAATACATTTTTGTTAACACTTTTTATTTTAAGGATCAGAAATTAGATAGTAATTAATTACTAATAACTGCATTATTAAATGGCAACATTGTCAACATTGTGCCTATGGACTTAGTGGTAGCGGCTAATGATCTCCTCTGGACCTTTAAATTTGCATAAATAAGAAAGAAAGATGTATTGTCACTACATAATTAAATGAAGTATATAAAGAAAAACAGTACACAAAAAAATATTATATATTAAAATATTAAATATTATTGTGATGGTAACTGAGAAACCAATTCTGTATGACCAGTTTTATTTTTTTAAAAATTAATAAAAAATGTGTGTGCAAAAACTCACCCTTGTGTTTCATTTGTAAAATCACGTCTAAATGTATTTTCAGTATGTTTGTATTTCAGTTCTATATATACATCTTCGTGAGAATTTATATTCAAAAGAATGCTTCAATCATAAATTATAATAAATTATTATGCTGTCTAACTTGTACATTTCTTTTCTTCAGCAAAACACAATGATATTTTGACAGAGATGTGATATTATTTCTATACAAGTCAATGGGTACTAAAACTTTCAAGCACCAAAAAGAATAAGCGTAAAGGCAATAGAAAAGTAGGTCTGTTCTATACATCTTCAGTAGTTTCCATCCCCATATTTTACAAATCCATATTTGGTATCTGAACGGTGTAGGGTAGGTAAGAAATAGACCAAAATATAACCCCTATGTTACAGCATATCTTACCATTGCAGTCTCCTAGGTGTGATCATTATTTGAATCTCACTTACACTGCCTGATATTTAATCCATGCATTGTGCCAAGAACACTGTCAAATTTATAGTGTTTGCAAAAACACTGGTAATGTCAAGAAGGAAAGTGTTTTTCTTAAGGTTTTTTCCCCACATTGTTTTATTGTGTTTAGCTTTATCTGACAGCAGAGATAATGGCAGGGGCAAAGAGTGGGAATGGGATAGGAAACCACCTCACAAGCTAAGACTTAAAGTCAAGTCACTCATCATGCAACAACACCATATTTTAGAGCAAGGCTATGACTCTAACTTATTAACTATATATATATATATATATATATATATATATATATATATATATATATATATATATATATATATATATATATATATATATATATATACATACATACATATATATATATATATATATATATATATATATATATATATATATATATATATATATATATATATATATATATATATATATATACATATACACACACACCATGGTGAGTATGTTCTCTGATTATGGAAATATTTTATCATTTTAATGTTAAATATTTCTATTTAATTTGTTTTGTTAAATGAATAGTTTAGCCAAATGACAATCCTCTCGTCATTTACTCACCCTTTTGCCATCTTAAACTTAAACTTGCATGACATTATTACTTCTGTGGATCAAAGAACAAATATATTTTTATGGAGATGTATATCCTTAAAACACACGTGAATAAATGCACATAAAGGCAGCATAAAGGTTAAAGTCAGTGGTTCAAGTCATTTCTTCTGAAGAACTGTGATTGGATTTGGTTGGTAAAAAATCAAATGAAGTGAGAAAATACTGCCCCTTTATGGAAATGGTTTTGAAACGAAGCCATGAAAAAGGAAATTATGAAAGCAGTGAAATGCATGTCAGTCAACCATTTATTGCTAATGACTGTAGGTCATCTATTTAACAGCTCTGGACCAGATCATGACTAATTAGATTTTTCACTGAATGAATTTAAAACAATTTGGGTATATGGGGAAACAACAGCAATATACCTTTATATTATATAAGGTAAACATTACAAACAATGTAGAAAAGCCATTTACCTCTTATGTGATGTTGAACGGAATGGTGTGCCGCCTTCTTCCTTTTCTTGTTTGTTGTCTATTAGTTCAGGCTCATCTGATTTGCTCAAACTTGGTTCATGCTGGTGGACCTCTTTTTTCACGTTCAAAGGTGCTAAAAATAAATAAACAAAAGTGTAGTATAAAATTTCTAAATCATCACCTTTTAGGAAGCTGACTTATCAGTTATTGACAGATAACTGGCAGGTTTACATGTTAAAGACACCTTATTTTCATCCTGCCTTCATATACAACATTTGAAGGCAGCATTTTTCTATATTCAGATGCATCCTTAGACAATAAACAGTAGCTATTATTTAGAATCAGTAGCTAATCATTAGCTGGATGACACTTTACTAATCAGAAAAGAAACGGAACTTTTGGATTTTAGAGAGTACACATTTTTATAAATGTGACTCTGTGTATGCTTTTGCAAAATGTGTCAGACATGTATCTAGGTACAATTCACTACAGTTTCCATTTGAAATGATCAACCTAGGCTCATGGTGAAAATGTCACAATGTGGTTGGAAATCTAATCAATACTGTTCTCTGCAGTACAATAATGGCCATTCCCTGATTGGTGGGCGTTTCCATAACATAGGGCATTTTTTTCCACCACTTTACCTGATTTGCACACATCCCTCTCATGGGTTGAGTGAGAAATGGAGCGTCGTTTCATTGCTTCATTCTGAATGTTTCGCTTCTGTGCCTTCAAATCCCTACGTGCTCAGTATTATGTAAGCTGACTGAAGCATGTCAACAGCGTACACATCTGTGTACTGAGTGATAGAAGTGATAAAAGGTGACCTCTTTCCAACGATGTGTTACAGTAAAAGAGTTTAGATATCATAAAACAGCAGCACATTATAGACATTGTTCAGAGCAAAGCCATCTTTCATTTTTAATAAGAATGACAGCAAGGCTGTGGGGAATAGATGCAAGTCTCTTCAGTGGTCTGTATTGTTGTTAAAGTGTTTTTTAATGAAACACTACAAAAATATCTTTGCAACAGATTTCAGTAGACAAAACAATTTCCAGACAACAAAGCTATGGAAAATTTTAAGTCATATAGGAGCTTGACCGATTTTTAAAGCGGATGGCACTGAAAAAATGGTAAGTCTATTTCTCCAGCCTCCTTTAATACATGTCATGCATTACTCTGAATAAGGACTGTAGAGTGAAAAATAAGTGTTTACAAAGTTGGAATCGGCTATTGTACTCGTGATTTGTGTTGAAAGCAAATTAAATGCACAGTTGCACCTCTAGTGCTCATTTCACTTGGAAACAAATTATACATACAGTCAGGTTTGCCACATTTTGCAAAAGCATGGGCAGAGTAATGTTGTCACAATGAGCCATTGTTGAAAAATAATTAAAGCTGTTAACCTAAGCTACTAGCACTCAGAAGCCATACAATAAAAATGGCAGAAGTTTAAAAAGTCTGATGTGTAAATTGCTTGTATGTAATAAATATTCCATGGAACATCATATTATAATACTAACCAATATCTTGTCCTTTGGCTTTCCTAAGAACCTGTTCTCAGAGAAAATCACATTCATTTTCTAGCTCTCCAATAATTTTTTCTTGTCTCTTTATTTTCTCTTCCAGAAATTCTATCTTCATTTTCATGGAAAAATGCCTAGAAACAATATATCCAAAAGGAATATTAGTAAGCTAACAATTAATATTGGACACAAATACAAGTAGTTAATTGCTATTTGTGACATAGACAAAATGACAACATACTACTATCAGAACCCTGGCTGCTGCAGCTTTGTAAAGAAGGTTAATTTTCCTCCAGAACATTAGGTGCTGCATCTTTGGAACTCTCTGGAATGAACTCCTGCTGCTTGTGTTGTTGCTAGAACTTGCACTTTGGCTGTATAAAAGGTCACAGGACTTTACTCTATTTTTATTAACACTATTAACCCATAACCCCGGAAAAGTTGGGATAGTTTGTAAAATGCAATAAAAACAAAAATATGTGATTTTTAATAGGATGTTTAATTTACTGACAAATGTACAAAAAAAGAAAGAAAATTCTTCACTGTCCAAATTAACTCTATTTGTAAATATACCACTTAAGCAATAAAGTTTTGTCTTAATCTCATTTTAATTGCCAGTGGGTTGGCAAGTAACTCTAACACATATGCAATTGTCAAACAGTTCTTTCTGCTAAGTTAAACCATCAACTTCAGTATAAAATATTTGTAAATCTTACTCATACTAAGGAATACTCTTGTCATTTTACCTCTCTTATATCAGTCTACTGTCTCATTATTCATGCATAATTTTAAATCAATACAAGTATTTAATAATGTACAATTAGCTTGATTCTAATCACCCTGCTTATTTTGTGATGACAGGCTGAGTGTTATCAAATACATAACAACTTGGTTATTAAAATGCCAGGACCATTAAATGTTCTATACCTAAATATCTAAAAGAAAAAAAAATAAACGAATAAAATCTATTTAATTAAACAAGTGTTCTGAACCAGACTGAGAGATTAAAGGCTTGAAGTAAATTACTGAAATAAATGAACTTTTCCACAATGTATTTTTTTTTTGAGATGCACCTGTATATGGATGTAAAATATCTTTAAAACAAACAAAGCAAAGCTGAAATTTAACCATAAAAAACATACCATTTCGATCATTGGTGGTGCGGAGAGTTTCTTTTTCAAGATCTTGAAGCTCTTCTTTGTCAGTTCTTGGTGAAATTCTGCTCAACTTGCAGATTTGAGTCTCATTTGCAATTTGCAACTTGCAAATGAGACAGATTGCTGCGTCTGATTGGGCAGGAGGTGCGTGCACTGCGCTGGTCAAGATCACCCGCCATCAGTGAATACAAACAAAAAAATTTGTTCATTGGTTGATGCAAGAAGGGTTACTGCGGTAATACATGTATCGCCCATCATGCCACCACATCATGAAATTTAAGGACTTCTACAACAAAAAGGAAGCTGCATGGTAGGAAAAGTTATTATCCCATGCTCATTCTTATTGTGCTCATGCTTATTCAACTGTATTTCTCACCGAATTCAGTTTGGGAGCCTCTCTTTCTCTCTGTCTCGATTTACAGTGTCAAAGGGCCCTACTTTAGTACCTTATTGGCATGACAGTTTACAATGTAATGTATTGTAAATCATGTGAATTGGAGCAATGGCCTATATTGTCTATTATTATATATTATTTATCATTATATATTATTTATATTTGTATTATATATTTATATTATAATTATTAATATGTAATAACTATATTATTTTTATGTATATATTTACATTATATGTAGTGTATTATATTTAGTTTTAAATACAATTTCAGTGTAATGTTTAATTTAGTAGGAATTTATTTGTTCAGTTTAATGTTGAGAATGCAACCCTATTTTAATTCTTTGAGTTGTTATTCATGTTAGAATAAATAAAACTTATTAAAACTCAAAGATTCAAACATGTTGATTCACACTTGATTCAGAGTTTGTAATTCTACAGAAGACACTGTTATTAAATATAATTTGCTTTCAAATTCAATGTTCTTAATTAAGTATATCACCTTCTTTAAACTATGCATTTGCTTTGAAAGTATTACATTTTTAAATAATTTTGGTGTTGTGAAGCAAGTATACTTATTTTAATTCTGTTATCCTTTGCTAGAGTGTGTCAAGATAAATGCTACAGGAAATATAGCAAGAGCATACGAAGTGGGTCAATATTTTCCAAGTCTCATTTCAGCCTCCAGACATGGATGCATTTCATTTACAGGTAGGAATATATCATCGTGTGTTTGTTACTTAATGATGGTTGTTTTATTAATGTCATAATAACTATTTGTGATTATGTAATAATTATTGTATTTATGTTGAGAGGAAACTATTTTGTAGTATATTACAGATAATTGCAGATAATGTCATAACTTCATTGATTCAAAGTGAATTGAGTGTTTAGAAATGTGTATTGTGTGTTGAGAAATGTGATCCTGATGTATTATCCTATGTGTTTGCTTTTAAACAGTAGATTTTCACAAGGACTCAGGTTGCAGCATGTGGACATACTGCAGGAAAGCATCACTGGAAGCTCTTCTACACTGACTAAACTTGTTTTCGTCTGAGTGGAGTCTGCAAATCTGCAATAAAAAAAATGAAGAGAAGAAGTGACCTGAAAATTGGAAGAAGACATGAAATTGTTTTCATTGTTGAGAGGAAATTTGGCCATAAAAGAAAGGCAAAATATTTTAAATCAAATATGGTCACACTTTACACTAAAGATGAATGATACAATATCAGTTGAAATTTTGTCATTTAAGTACAGCTGAGGAAGACAGCGCAACAGGAGGTCCTGGGTGTTTGGAATGCTTGGGGTCAAAGAGGAGAGCAGGAGACCCATTCTGAGAGTTGCCAGTCAGCATTCTGCTCAACACCTCATGCCAATTCTCCAGAAGCATGTTAGACAAGGAAGCACTGTTGTCTCAGATGGGTGGAGAGCATATAACTGTCTCAGAGATGCTGGATATAACCATTTAACTGTGAACCATAAAGAGGTTTTTGTTGATCCTCGGACTCACGCACAAAACATTCTTGGGAGTCTGCAAGGCAACAGTGTTCAAATTTAGGGGGAACTTCACAGAAAGCATGCTCAGAGACCACTTAATAGTAATTGAGTGAACTTACTGGTATGGTGACAAACATGAAAATGGCCCCTGGGTATGATTTTGCATGACATCTGAAGGAACTATCCTGTGTGAAAAATGCAAATGCTCAGTTTATTCTGTGACCATTATCATTTGTGTTTCTTGTCCATAAACTGTTTGGCAATTGACTGTGATTATTCAAGATATCTTTCAGCTTCAGTTTGTTCTCTTGTTGAACCATGAAGCAATAAAGACTGAATTCTTCACTACAATATTTAATGTCTCTTTTCTTATTGGAAAACAACAAATGTTTACTTTAGAACAGGGAACATACTCTGAAGTAATATTGCCTTAATATCCATTTATAAGTGAGAAATGTGCTTGTTACCCATGAATACGTTTGGGGAATGTTTAAACTATGAATAATTTGTTAGTATTGAACAACTACGAGAAAAACTGCTTTTGTGTAACATCATAGTGCTTTTTCTGGTAATTTAACTGTTTGTGTTGAAATGCCCATTATATATTCATTTCATACTTATAAGCTACACATTCACAGGTTGTACTATAAAGTATAAAGTAAATAAACCTATAAAGTGTGTATATTGCATAACACAAGCTATTAGTATCTTTTATTTTTAGCTATTAAGTTCATTGTTAGGACAGAAACAAGTGTAAAGGGGCTATAAGACAAAAATAAGATAAAAACCAATAAAGGCCGTATAAATAGCTTGTAATGGCATACAAGTCCATAACTAGTCACTTAGAAATGCAGTTATTAGTCATTAATTAGTTTCAGATCCTTAAAAAAAAAAAAAAGTGTTACCAATTTTAAAAAAAAATTTTTTTTTGTGTTGTTTACATTCATATTTGAGGAAAACACATGTTCAGAAAATATTATGTAGTTTGTATTGCTTCTGTCTGACTTTTTTGTCTGATATTAGCTTTATGTCTTTATATTTGTATACTGTAAACATATGATTTATGAATGCTTTTCTCCATTCATTGGTCCATTGTTCCACTCATTTCTTGCTCTCTCTCTCTCTCTCTCTCCTTCTTTTATATTTTGAATGTTTTCCACTGTATCTCTTCTAGACCATCAAAGCATTCTCATAATCCAATTCAGAAGTGAAGTTTAGATAAGGCTGCCCTCGCTCAGAGATTACATCAAGAGAATCATGAGTTGGTTAAAGGACCTTCTATCTCAATTCACTTTTCGAGCCCTCTTGGTTTATGTAACTCTATCCACTGTGTATTGATGCGCTCAGTCACAGAGAAGGATGGCTTCTATTTTTTTTGGATGGGTTAACTGAAGAATATAATTTTTTTTAAAATTAAAATGTAAAAGTATCAAGGTGTACTCTGTTTATACAGCATCAGATAGCATACACGTAACCAATTAATTTCTGAACTGTGATATACTAACATAAGGTTTTTGTGTTTGAAATGGAGGAAATTCAGGATCATTGTTACCCTCCCTAGGAGTGGTCGACCATCAACGCTCATTCCAAGAGCAAGACATGTAATAGTCTGTAAGGTCACAAAGGAGTATGGCAAGGTTGCATGGCAGGGTTGCAAGGAAAAAGTCACAGCTCTCCATAAAGAACACTGTTGCTCTGCATTTTGCTAAATATCATATGAACAAGCCAGAAGGCTATTGGAAAAATGTTTTGTGACCAGTGAGAACAAAATAGAACTTTTTGGTTTAAATGAGAAATGTTATGTTTGGATAAAAAAACAAAAAAAACAAACAAACAAAAAAAAAACACTGGATTCCAGCATAAGAACCTTAACCAGGGACAGTGTTTGCGTACGGCAGAGTGTGGCAGTTGCCATTCCCTGTCATTCAGACAAAACAGGGGAAATAAACAGCTCATGATTATGCTCATTAATGATAATCCAATATTTTGAGAAGAACAGATCTGAACATTGGTAGTTCCCAATAGGGACAATTCATGGTAGCGGGAGGTCTCTCACGATGAGCTTGCTGTTATGAGCTAAACGGCAACTTTGGATCCCGCTTCAGGATTGTGGGTAGTGTAGTTCTTTACCAGTGCTTTTGGCAATTAAAATACTTTTTTTTATTTGAACAATGTAGAAATCATAATAGCAGATTTTACATGAGCATATAAAATCATATAACAATCTCGCCCACCCTCAGTCCTCATTTAATGCCATTTACTGTGAGTTTTAGTTAATAATGCATCACGCAGTCTAATATTTAATCTATATTTTAGGTTCATAGTCTGTTAACTCTATGTGCTATCAAACCATTAAAAAAATCTGTTTGTTGGTAGTTGTCATGACAACATCTTGCTGGTGGGTTTGAACTGCCTATCACAGTATGAATGGCAGATAGTTTTGTGAAGTGTGTTGATATTATCAACTTGATAAACAGTCTAATTTTATTAGTTCTGTTGCTGGAGTTGGACTTTGGCAGAAATTGCAGCTGTGAAAAGTAAATTTAAACAGCCCAAGAGGCTGTTTCAGAGTTTGTATTGCTTTTTGGAAGGAAGCCATTATTTGGCTGAAAAAAACAAAACACCTATCAGAAACAGAACAGAAACTTTAGAAGTGGCCAAATCAACAATTTGGTATATTCTTAAAAAAAAAAAAAAAAAAAAAAAGGAATACACTGGCGAGCTCAGCAACACCAAAAGTCATGGAAGACCATGAATGACAACTAAAGTGGATCATTTCAGAATTATTTCCTTGATAAAGAAAAACACCTCACAACATCTAGCCAAGTCTGGAACACTCTGGAAGAGGTAGACATATCAATGGTAAGGTCTACAATCAAGAGACACCTTCACGAATGATGTAAATACAGACATTTTAACTCAATATGCAAACCACTAGTAACACTCAACAACAGAAAGCACAGGTTAGATTTTGCTAAAAAAAAAAAAAAAAAACTCTAAAAAAATTCTGACGCAAGGTTAACTTGTACCAGAATAAGGAGAAGATAGAGTATGGAAATGAAAGGATCCAAATCATACCATATTATCTGTCAAACATTTGGAGGGAGTGTTATGGCATGGGCATATAGGGATGCTAATGGAACTGGATCACTGTTGATTACTCATGATGTGACTGCTGATCGAAGTAGCAGGATGAATTCTAAAGTGTATAGAGCTATACTTTCTACTCAGATTCAGTCAAATGCTGCAAAACTGATAGGACAGTGCAAATGGATAATGACCCTAAACCTACAAACCCAAGAGCTTCTTAAAGCAAACAAAATTAAATGTTCTTAAATGTCCATGATTTTTACACACCAAAGACAAACCTGAAGGCAGAAAGACACACAAACAAGCAGCAACAGAATGTGGATGAAGTAAAGGCCTGGAAAAGCATCTCAAGGATGGGAACTCAGCATTTGGTGATGTCCATGGGTTCCAGATTTCACGCAGTCATTGATTGCAAAAATTTTTGCATCCACGTATTAAAAATAATCCTAATATTTATGATAATCCATCCATCCATCCATCCATCCATCTACTACCGCTTACTCCTTCTTCAGGGTCGTGGGGAACCTGGAGCCTATCCCAGGAAGCTTCGGGCACAAGGGGGTACACCTTGGACAGGGTGCCAGTCCATCGCAGGGCACAATCACATACACACTCACACACCCATTCATACTATTTATGATAATGTTATATCCAATTACTTTTGAGCCTGTGAAAATGGAGGGACTCCCATTTGGCTGTAATTCCTAAACCGTTAATGCTATATATTTTCTTTTACATTCCTTGATTTAGAAAGTCTACACTGTGATTGTTTCATTTCAAATCCACTGTGGTGGTGTACAGAAGCAAAATGATGAAAATTGTGTAACTGTCCAAATACTTATGGACCTGGCTGTATGTCCAAAAGTATGTATAGACCTGATCATTAAACATCCCACAAGAGCACAAGAAGTTGGGCACTGAAGTCTGGCAAGACAGTCTGGCACAAAATTGGTGTTCCAATTCAATTCTAAAGGTGTTGAGGTCAGGGCTCTGTGCAGGCCATTCGAGTTCCATACAAACCTGGGTAAACCATGTGTTTATGGACATTTCCATTTCCATTTATGGCATTTGGCAGATGCCCTTATCCTGAACGACTTACAAGAGTTCTATGAAGTCTCTATCAATAAATACATCCTAATACTGGTTCACTAGGTCATTGCCAAAGAATACCATCAGTCAAAAAACTCTGTTGGGGAGGTAATATTGTAAGAAAAGCACACAGACATACAGATAACACAATTTGTTTAATTAAAGTGCTAATTTAAGCACTTCTCAAAGTGGTAGGTCTTTAGACATCGTTTGAAGACTGCCAGTGACTCAGCTGTTTGGACAAGCTAGGGGAAGTTCATTCCACCACCTCTGTGCCAGAAAAGAGGAGTTTCTTGATGCATGGCTTCCTTGTACCTGAGAGATGCTGGGACCAGAGGACCTCATATTGTCCACAGGGGCATTGTCATTCTGGATCAGGATTGGGCTAGGCCCCATCTTAATGCTACTGTATACAAGGACATTCTAGATAATTGTGGAAAATTTTCATATGGGTGTTATGGTCAGGCACCCAGATACCTTTGGCCATATAGTGTAAACGCCTAGAAGCTGTATTCACTAGCTACGATGCGTCATCAAGTTTGACATCACCACCATGTTAGAGTGGTATAAAGCAAACTTTACAGATCCTGCAACAAGGCATTACATTTCACTATTAGGTGTTTTATTTTAGCAATTTATGTGTTGACCATGATCACCAGTCATGCATGTACAGTAGCTCACAAAATTGAGTACACCCCTCACATTTTTAAATATTTGATTATATCTTTTCATGTGACAACACTGAAGAAATGACACTTTGCTACAATGTAAAGTAGTGAGTGTACAGCTTGTGTAACAGTGTGAATTTACTGTCCCCTCAAAATAACTCAACACACAGCCATTAATGTCTAAACCGCTGACAACAAAAGTGAGTACACCCCTAAGTGACCAAATTGGGCCCAATTAGCCATTTTCCCTCCCCGGTGTCATGTGACTTGTTAGTGTTACAAGGTCTCAGGTGTGAATGGGGAGCAGGTGTGTTAAATTTGGTGTCATCGCTCTCACACTCCCTCATACTGGTCACTGGAAGTTCAACATGGCACCTCATAGCAAAGAACTCTCTGAGTATCTGAAAAAAATAATTCTTGCTCTACATAAACATGGCCTAGGCTATAAGAAGATTGGCAAGACCCTGACACTGAGCTGCAGCACGATGGCCAAGACCATACAGCAAGTTAACAGGACAGGTTTCACTCAGAACAGGCCTTGCCATGGTGGACCAAAGAAGTTGAGTGCACGTGCTCAGCGTCATATCCAGAAGTTGTCTTTGGACATAGATGTATGAGTGCTGCCAGCATTGCTACAGAGGTTGAAGGGGTGGGGGTTCAGCCTGTCAGTGCTCAGACCACACGCTCCACACTGCATCAAATTGGTTTGCATGGCTATCCTCCCAGAAGGAAGCCTCTTTTAAACATGATGCATAAGAAAGCCCACAAACAGTTTGCTGAAGACAAGCAGACTAAGGACATGGATTACTGGAACCAAGTCCTCTGGTCTCATGAGTCCAAAATAACCTAATTTGCTCAGATGGTGTCAAGCGTGTGTGGCGGCAACCAGTTGAGGAGTACAAAGACAAGTGTGTATTGCCTACAGTCAAGAATGGTGATGGGAGTGTCATGGTCTGGGGCTGCATGAGTGCTGCCGGCACTGGTGAGCTACAGTCCATTGAGGGAACCATGAATGCCAACATGTACTGTGACTTACTGAAGCAGAACATGGTCCCCTCCCTTCTGAGACTGGACTGCAGGGCAGTATTCCAGCATGATAATGAACCCAAAACACACCTCCAAGATGTCCACTGAAGCTGAGGGTGAAAGTGATGGACTAAACCCTATTGAGCATCTGTGGGGCATCCTCAAATGGAAGGTGGAGGAGCACAAGGTCTCTAACATCCACCAGCTCCGTGATGTCGTCATGGAGGAGTGGAAGAGGACTCCAGTCTCAACCTGTGAAGCTCTGGTGAACTCCATGCCCAAGAGGGTTAAGGCGGTGTTGGAAAATAATGGTGGCCACACAAAATATTTTTTATAACTTTGGGCCCAGTTTGGACATTTTCACTTCGGGATGTATTCACTTTTGTTGCCAGCGGTTTAGACATTAATGGCTGTGTGTTGAGTTATTTTGAGGGGACAGTGTTGTCACATGAAAAGATATAATCAAATATTTATAAAAATGTGAGGGGTGTACTTACTTTTGTGAGATACTGTACATGCAAACTCTACACTCTAGTTCATTACTAGAAGTGTAAGACCAATATTGTTTTTTTATGGTTATTTCACTCACAAATGTTTAAAATACTTAAGAGTAAAAATCTAACAAACCTCCTGCATCATTCTGCATTTTTGTTTGGTGGAGGAACTGTAATATGCTGTGTATTTTGTAAAAACTACAGGGCTCAGTGTGTAGTCCTTTTTGGATACATTTTGACTGCTCTCATCTATTTCCATATAATTAATTAGAAAAGGTGTGGCATACTCTCTCTCCCCTGTCAATCACAGCAACAAAGTCACAGCATCTGTGAATTCATGTATAGTATGTGGAAGAGGGTAGATAGTGCTTTCCTCCTCCCTGTGACAGTAGTTTAAAAAGATGCAGTTGGAAAGCTTCACATGTCTCAGAGATAGCATGTGTTAGCTTTCACCCTCCATGGTTGGTTGATGCTGTATGATAGGCGAGAGCTGGCTGGTAGGTGGGAAATGGCAAGTGACCAAATTATGGAGAAAATTGGAGGAAAAAAATAGAAGTGCCTTTTCAAGCTTACAGTCAACTAGCTGCTACATTTGTTTAATAAATGTGAAAAATATGTCATGTGAAAAATATATCATGTGAAATTGGCATTTAATGTCATGCTGGCAGCTGACACTCACTCCAAATGACCAGCACAGCCTGTGCAGTACTTGTGCCATCTGTTCCACAGTGGGTGAATGGTGCTTACTGAGTGTAGATATGCCCTCTGCTCTTTCAGCAGCTCACTTGGCTGCCACAACATCACCAAGTGATGAATAAGCCAGCATCTCTCAGCATTTGTCTATAACCTTTTCTAACTACGGAGACTAGCTCACAGATGTTCAATTTGTTTTTAATAAACTTGGTTGCACATATTCTGTTTCCAAATTATAATCATACATGTAATACATGTTTTTCTGGCAAATAGAGATAGAAATATTGGATTTTAATTTCCAGCACTTTGTGCTATATTTATTTATGAGGCAAGAGTAGTGAAGTGGCAAGAATCAATTATATTGATTAGCCACATCACAGAATGAATGCAAATATGTTTATGTAGCATTAAGAGCTCACCATTCCCTTCCTTTCCCTTTTTAGCAATTCCTCAACAGATAATAAACTAATAGATTTCCCAGACAATAAAGCCTTTCCTTCTAGTTGTGCATGCTTTCACAGGACTGATTTGGCCCACTTCATTTCAAGTATTACTCAGCATATATTGATTTGACTACCACTTACATACAAATAGCTCTCTAAAACTCATATCATCAAAGCTCATAATTTGGAGGCCTTGTTGTCAAAGTGATTTATAGAACAGGCATTGTCTGTGTGTCTCACAAAAATTTGTGTGATATTTATATGAGAGGAGGAAATAAGGGCACTAATGTTTTGCTATTGAACACTAACACATTGTTTCCATGGTAGCAAACATGTCCAGTGTCCCCCTGCCTTACTTTGATAAATGTGTTTTCACCCTGCCAAGCTCCTGATTTAGCTTTGTGTTAGTTACACATTAGTCAGCTCAAGCACAATTTAACTGCAGGATTTGCTCTCAATAAATGTGCCATAAGTTTAAGTCTGCCTATTTTGATGGCTGTATTACATAGTGTCAGTGTACTTCCCACAGCTGCATCTTAGATAGCCTAATTAAGTCCAGACATATGAATATCTTTAGAGAATTATGTTTCATTCTTATTGAAAAAATATGCATCTGTTCTATTCCTGGTGCATTTAAATGTCCACTCTTATTCCTATGTCATCTCTCTTAATACCCTGTTTTGTTTTGGTATCCTGTCCTAATTGAATATGCTTTGATTGACTGAGGACATTGATTTCTTCTTCCCATGCTGAGAGTACATACCACTCTCCTTCTGTTGAGTTTTTTTTCAACCCTGAAAATTGAAGAGCATGTTTCTCCCAGTTGAGGTGATGTTTCAACCACATTTATTTGCATCAGCACTCTATAAACGAAAGCAAGTAAAACATATTTGACACATTGTAGATGTCATACAGGGAGTGGAGAGCAGAACCGGAGATGCACTCAGCTAAGTTCATCACTCTCTGCAGGGCTTTGTGGTCCTGGATTAAGCAGTTTCCATACCATGTTGAGATGCACTGAGTTAGTAAACTTTCTATAGCCCCAATACAGAATTCAGTATAGTTTTCATAATTGCTGGGGAGGCCTGTATTTCCTTCGCAGTCTCAGATGGTACAGTTGTCTGGCTTTGTTCACTTGTGCTTAAATGTGACAAGTCCAGGTCAGGGCCTCAGAGATGCGTACTCCAATGTACCTGAAGCTGCTCAATTTCCACATAGGTCCCGTCGATCTCAAGTGGGGAATAGTCCTGCTGTTGCCTTTTTCTGAAGTCCACAGCCAGCACCTTGGTTTTACTGACATTGAGACTGTTAGCCTGGCACTAAGGTACAAGTTCCTCCACCTCATCAAGGTAGGTGTCCTCATTGTTGTAGGAGATGAGGCCCATAACAGGACCCAGTCACAGAGGGGAGCATCAAGGCTGAGATCCCTGATCTTGGAGGCCAGCCTGTGTGGAACTATGGTATTGAAGGCTGAGAGATAGTCTATAAACAGCAGCATCACATAGTTCCCCTTGTTGCTGTCAGTGTGGGTGAGGGTGGTGTGTAGGATATGAGAGATCGCATCCTCAGTAGACATATTGGGGCGGTAGGCGAACTGGAGTGGGTCAGTGGTGGTTAGATGCTGTCACTGTAATTTTATAGCAATTTACTAGAAACAAAACAATGCAAAGAGCTTGGAATATTCTTCAACTGAATGCTAGTGGTCCAGGTGTGACAGGCTTGCGATGTGATACATGGAAGGAGGGTGCTAGTCGACTATGGCATGGCATATCCAGCTTTTAAGAGGACCTTGTATGGGCCGATGTACTTGGCATTGAGCTTCTTGCAACCTTGAGTGTTTTAAAGGTCTTTTGTTAATAACCATACTTAGTCTGGGGATGTCGGTCAGCAAATTAATTTTTCTTCTGAGCCACCTGTTCTAAGAACCCACTCTGCCTAAACCATTTGTTTTCTGCAGGAGAGTCTAGTGTGCATGCGATTTGTCTGTCAATATTCCAGGTTGTTGCTCTTACAAAGCAGGAGGAGGGCAGTATGTTTTCTGGACTCTGGTCCTTGTTTTCAGTGGGATGGAGGCAGGAAAGGGAGATAGCCTTGGTGTTGGGCCTTGGAGCTGGGTCTATTCAAGAGCATAAAATCAAACTGGACAAAGACAAAGCCCACTGGGCTTGGCGAGAATTCAGGATCCAGATTGGCTGCTTTCAGGGTCTTGTGGTCTATGAAGATTGTGAAAGGATTGGCTGCTCCCTCCAGCCAGTGATGCTACTCCTCTAGGGCAAGTAGCAATGGAAATAGAGCCCCAGATGAACCATTTATAGAAGTCGGTGAAACCTAGGAATCTTTGAAGCTCCTTGACAGTTGTCTGTGAATGCCACCACTTTTTCTTGGTCCAAAGCCACCCCTCTGGGGCCTATGATGTATCCAAGGATGGAGATGGTGGACACAGGGAATTCACACTTCTCCCCTTTTATGTAGAGCTGGTTATTGAGGAGGCAGGACAGGACTTGCTTAACATGCTGAATATGACCTTCCAGAGATGGTGGAGATGGTGAATAAATTAATATGTTGTCAGTGTATGCGATTAAAATTTTCCCAGCATGTCTTTTAAGATACCATTAATGAGACACTGGATATCTGAGGGGGTGCAAGAGAGCCCATGTGGCCTGACACAGTACTCAAAGTGACACGAGGTGGTGCTAAAGGTGTCTTCCACTCATCGACCCTTTCTGATGTCAACAAAGTTGTGTACTGCTTTCATCGAATTATGTGAATATTCTTGCCAAACAGAGTACTTCCAGGGCTTTGGACCACTAGGGACCAGCAGGAGGGGATAACAATACTTGACTGTTATTTGGTTGAGCCCTTGATAATCTATACAAGTATGAAGTTCCTTTCCTTTCTTCTCCACAAGAATCCAGCTTATGCTGGAGAGGTGGAGGGGCCGAACTTGAAGTGTCTCCTGGACATAATCTTCAATGGCTTGCTGTTCAGCTAAGGAAAGGGGGTAGATACGATGTGTGGTGGAGTGGTACATGGAAGAAGCTCTATGGGTTTTCTATAGGTGTACCAGGGTTTTCTTACAAGCAACGCACTGAGCAACACAATGATTGGAGTGACCACAGTAGAAACACAGCTTTTCCCTTTTCCATTCGTCACGCTCTGCGGGGCCTGGTCTAATGCAGTCTGGTCTGACCCAGCTGCATGGACTCTATTTTCGGGCATAGAGCTCACAGCCCCCTTGTACAATTGATGGTTACGGATGAGGTGATCCAGAGAGATGACTAAATCAACCAAGGAGTCGAGGGATATTTTATCATCATGGCAGGCCAGCTTGACCAGATGCTGTTGGTGTTCCCTTTCAAAGGGAACTCCACATTGCGTTTAGCATAACACTATGGGAAGTGCCCTTGCACACAATCGACATCTGAAGCTTGTGTAACATCATGCCTATTTATAGGCCTGCTATGATCAGGTGACGTGGCAATTAAGTGTGTCGCTATATATATCCGGCACTTGTGAACCGTGCCGTCAGCCTTATTATCTTCAGTGAGACTTCATTTCGGTCATTTGTGTAACGTTCGCAAAAAGACGCTTCATTTCCTCTTTCAGAAAAATCTCTTCACTTTTCTATCCCTTTAAAAAAAAAAAGAGAGAGAAGAAAAAAAAGAATGAGCAAGAGAGAATTCAGAAAGGGTATTACACCTTGCTCCGTTTCATCACAGGGGGAGACAGATACACTTTCTGTGTGATGTGTTTAGGGGTGGAGCATGCCACAGCAGCCCTCGATGGGTCTGACGGTGAGCATTGTGAATGCTTTATAATTAGGCAGCCCTGCTCCTGACTCGCTCTCTTCTTGGCTGAAGGGAGATGGGTTTCAGAGCCTCGCGGATCTGGGCCAGCCGATGCTGTGGCAGGCAGCTGGCTCAGTACCTGGGGATCTCATGTGGATCTGGAAAAGGAGCCTAAGACAAGTACGACTCTATCTCTTGCTCTGTCTTCCAGGTCTGGCTCTCTGCCTGACTTTGGAGCTCGCGTCACGGCTCCTCCTTCCGCTGTGGAAAACCAAAACACCCTCTCTGACTCCGAGTAGCCAGTAGGGGGCGCCACTGCACTAAAAACTGAGAGCAGCTCTGAAGCATATAAAGAGCAGGCTAAGTAGATTACTAGGGCAGTTGAAAAGCTAAATATAGACTGGCCCTGGGAGGAGGAAGTGGCTCATAGAAGGCTGGATGAGCGCTTCCTTCCAAGTGAAAAAAAATCTCCATCTCACTGCAGAATACTCCGCTTTTTTCCAGAAGCGCATGATGAAATATCACACTTCTGAGGAAAACCCTACACTAGCCGTGTTTATAACCCCACGATGTCTGATTACTTGGCCGTCGTGGGGCATGAGCAGCACGGCTATTTAGCTATGATGAAGGTGAAGGAGGCCCTTGCGAGCCACCTCTCTCCATTGACAGCAGGTAATTTAGGGGTCCCACAGGGTTCCAGGTGTCAGTCATTGATGAAAAATGGAAAGAGGAATACTTACCGAGCGTCAGACTGAGAGATGTTTCAGAAATCCTGGACTCACCTAACCTCACATTGACTGCGGCAAATGGAACTGAAATGCCTTACCTGGGATGGATTGAGATAACCTTCCGGCTTGCCTCAGAAACTAACCAAGCCAATGAACTGCTGATTCCAATACTTGTAATGAAAGGTGTCACCTGTCCCATCCCATCATAGAATTTAATGTCATCAAGCACATCTTGGCAAAGACTGATAAGAGCAAACAGTACAGTACTGTGAAGAAATCTTTCCCAAGTCTCAAAAGAAATAAGGTGAGAGCAGGCTGTTAGTGCAGAACACTAACATACAGGCTGTTAAGTATACAGGCTGTTAGTGCAGAACAGGTAGATGAGTATGCAGTGAAAACAAAGAAAGAAATGGCTGCAGTACCAAAACACAGTAGAATTCAGATTGTGTGACGTGTAGCTTCCCAGCCTTTTAAAGATGACATGACCATGTTGTTTCAGCCAGACCTGAACCCCCAGTGGCCAGATGATTTTGAGATCTATTACACACTAGTCAGAGTAAAGAAAGGTGTTTTTCCAGTCATCACTGTTGATGCTTCTAACCCAACTGACCACGACATTGTTTTGCCAGGGTGCACTGTAATTGGCACAGTACAAACCGTAATGACTATGTTACCTGCCCAGATTTTTGAAAAGGCTTCAACACCAGCCACCGTGAACCACACCAGCATCCAGGCCCCACGTAGTGAACAGTGGGATCCACCTGTAGATGTAAGTTACTTGAAAGAATAACAGAGACAAATGTTTAGACAAATGCTCAGAGAAGAGTGTCATTCCTTTTCAAGATAAGACAATGATATTGGCTGTATTGAAAGATTGCAAATGACCATCTCTCACAAAGACCCCGAACCAGTCAAACGCACATACATGTCATTACCCAGGCCTATGTACCTGGAGATGAAAGGTTACCTCCATGACCCAAAAGCACAGGGTTGGGTTAGGAAGTCGAACTCGTCGTATTCTTCCCCTATTGTGTATGTGAGAAAAAAAGATGGCACCCTTCGGTTGTGTATAGATTATAGACCTGAACAGTAAGACCCATCCCGACCACCAGCCCATCCCTCGGGTCCAAGACATCATGTACAGTCTGGGTGGTAATTCCTGGTTCTTTCTCCTGGACCAGGGAAAAGCTTACCACCAGGGATTTATTTCTGAAGAGAGCAGACCAATGACAGCCTTTGTTACTCCATGAGGACTCTATGAGTGGATACGTGTCCCTTTCAGCCTCATGAATGCCCCTGCTGCTTTCCAACGCTGTATGGAGGAATGTTTGGAAGGGCTCCGGGATGACATCTGCATCCCTTATCTGGACGACACACTGGTCTTCAGCAAAAGCTTTGAAAATCATGTGGAGGATGTGCGAAAAGTGTTGAAACGCCTCAGAAAGTATGGCATCAAACTCAAACCAAGTAAGTGCAACCTCTTTAAATCTGAAGTCTGTTATTTGGGGAAAATTGTCTCTGCAGAGGGAAGTAGAGTTGATCCAGCAGACTTTGAAGCAGTTAGGGCCTTGAAAGACATCAGACCACAGAATGTGGGCCAGATCAGAAAAATGCTTGGGTTACTCACCTACTACAGGCAGTACATTAAATACTTTTCTAGAAAGGCCAGTTGCCTGTACGAGCTATTGAAAGCAGATTCAAATGATCTCCCTGAAAACACAAGAAAAGCAAAAAAAAAAAGAAAATGACTCATGTTGTGCCCTCAAACAAGCTAATCATGTGGACCGACCAGCACTAGCAGGCACTTGAACAGCTGATCGATTGTTTGCTCCATCCACCAGTGTGATTTCACGCAGCTGATTCCCTGATTTCACGCAGCTGTTCATAGTACACACTGACGCATCACATCAAGGCTTGGGAGCAGTATTGTATCACAAACAAGATGGCAAACTGAGAGTCATTGCCTACGGCTCCCGCTCGTTGACAGCAGCTGAGAAGAATTACCACTATCATGCAGGCAAGTTAGAATTTCTAGCTTTAAAATGGGAAGTCACTGACAAGTTCCGGGATTATTTGTACTATGCTCCAACCTCCAACGCAACCACTTCCAGGTGGGTTGCAGAGTTGGCTGATTTTCACTTCATGATAAAGTGCAGACCAGGGAAAGAGAACAGTGACGCAGATGCTTTGTCGAGGATGCCACTGTATGCAGAGTCACTGATGAGAGAATGTTCTGAGGAGTTGCCACCTGATGCCATCGCTGCCACCATTCAAGCTGTTGAGGTTCAAGAAGCGACCCTGCCATTTTCAGTCGTATGTATGTCAGTCTCCACCGGAGGTGAGATAACCACTTCATCAGTTAGTCCTATACCAAAAGATAAGTTAAGAGATGCACAAAGATCGGACACATACATCTGTCCTGTGCTACATAGTAAACTGTCAGGCTCCAAACCGCTAGCTAGAGAGCTAAAGACATTCAGCCAAATGCCTGTTCAGAGAATAGGAAAAGCTGACAGTAGACTGTGACGACATTCTGTACAGGAAAACCAAAGCCCACAAACAGTTGGTCCTACCAGAACAGTACAAAGGAAAAGTACCGGAAGAGCTGCACAATAACATGGGACACCAACGTTCTGACCGCACAGTATCTCTAGTACGTGAAAGCTTCTTCTGGTCCTATATGCAATCTGACATTGAGCACTATGTGACAAAAGCTTGCACCTGTCTCAAGCAGAAAAATCCATGCCATGAAATGAGAGCTCCCTTGGCAAATATTGTGACAACACAGCCATTTGATCTCGTATATATTGATTTCCTCCATCTTGACTGATGCAAAGGTGGATACGAGTACACCCTTGTCATTGTTGACCATTTCACCTGTTTTGTTCAAGCATATGCCACCACGTCAAAGTCAGGGAAAACTGCTGCACACCTCATCTTCAGTGACTTTGCTGTCAAGTTTGGGTTTCCCGCAAACTGCATTCATCATGACCAAGGGGAAGAGTTTGAAAATCAGTTGTTCACTCACTTAAAGAAACTCAGTGGCATGGCTGGGTCCAGAACAACACCATATCACCTGATGGGGAATGGCCAGGTGGAGCGGATGAACAGGACATTGTTGCAAATGCTTAAGACGCTGACTGAAACACAAAAATCAAACTGGAAAGAGTCTCTGAACAAACTGGTGTATGCCTATAACTGTACCTGTTGTGAAGTGACAGGTTACTCACCATTCTATCTGCTGTTTTGGAGATCACCTAGGCTTCCAGTTGACATGCTGTTCGGACTGTACACAGAGTCAGGATCCAGTCAACCAGACTATGTGAGAATGGGGTCTGGAGGAAGCATACGCCATTGCAAATGAGAATGCTCAGAAAGCTGCTGAAAGGAGTAAAAGGTATTACGATACCAAAGTGAGGAGTTCAGTGCTACAGCCTGGTGAGCGGGTCCTGATCAAAAACCTGACACCAAGAGGAGGACCAGGTAAACTCCGTGACTACTGGGAAAATACAGTTCACACAGTGGTGAGACAAATGGGATCTGATCTGACGATCTTGAAGTGAGACCAGAAAAGGGTCAGGGACATTCCAGGGTCCTGCATAGAAACCTGCTCATGTCCTGTGATCACTTACCTTTTGAGACACAGCCTGAAGTAACTAAAAATTACAAAATAAACAGAAAACAAGGCACACGCATGTGTCACAGCCAGAAGACTCAGATGAAGTCAGTCGAGATGAATGTGACCTTCATTATGAGCCAATTCAGGTCCCCACACCACCAGCAGTATTTACTGAAAGACATGTTAAGCAAGAGAGACATCCTGAACATGAGCCTGAAACAGTAGCACAGAGAGTTGAACTAGCAGTCCCTGTTGCCATGCCAACCCAGCCTCTCATTGGAGATCAGCCGGAAGAGCTCATCACACCTGAAAACATGCCGGATGAGGAGATGAATGTACCTGCAAAGAATCTGCCTGATTCACCAGATGCCTCTCCTGCATCAAGTGCTGCTGAACCTGAGGAGCCGACCTACCAGCTACCACAGAGTGAGAGACACCCGCCAAGGCACATCACCTACGATCAGCTGGGTACTCCGTCCTGCTATAGTATCCAGCCACAGCCGCAGTTGTTGCCATTCTACCCTGCACCAGGACTGGTCCTATGGTTGCCACCCTTGCAGCCATACTACCTTACAATACAACCTTCAGCCACCCTGTATGTATGGACTCCAGCAAACGTGAGTTTACAGACGTGACATACTGAAATAGAATCATGAACTACTAGTGGACTGTTTTCATAGACTGTTTACACGGGCTGTTGAAATGAAATTTGAATTTGCAGACTGCACAGATCATTGAAACCAATGGACTGTTGCTCAACAGTATGTGCAAAGACTCTTTATGGACTGTTTATACAGTAGCCAGTCAACAGATAAGGACTGTGAATATGGACTGTTGACATATTTGAACTGTGACCTTTTACCTAATTACCACCTTATAGAAGAGGATTTCCAGTGTCAAGTTCTTGAGAGACTGTTTAAAGGAAAATTGTTTGATTTATTTAATGTAGAGACAACATTTACTTTGTAGGGGAGAGTGTAACAAGTTAAATAGTCAAATATTTAAAAAAGAGAGTTAAAAAAGAGTATTTATTTTTCGCTGTTATTCCATTTTAATGTGTTAATACATTGACGATTTAAGTAAGTATAACGCTGATCAGTCATCTATTAGGATGGTCTGAATCCTGCACTCTGGGATCAATTGTTTTAGTCTCCGCCCACATACCTGGGGGAAAAGCGATAATTTTCTATTCGAGTAAAGCTCTCGTGGAAGTAACACCGACCGTCATGCTTGTGACTTATTTCTCCTCTATATACGTATGTTGTGCAGGTTTAACTCGACTGTTTTATCTGTGTTGACTTCCTGACATATTGAGACATAATTATATTTGTTTCTGATCGTTTTTGAGTAGATATAAGTAAGTTTTGTTGTGTCTGTGTGCGCGCACGTGCGCCTTGCCTTGTACTGAAAACCAGAACAGCGCTAGCTTGTGTTTAGCCGTAATTTTAACATGTGGACATGAAAGGCGTATTTTTATGTGCACTTTTATTTAAATAATGTTTAATGCACTTTAGGAATACTGTTTTGAACAACTGTTTGTTTGTGTATATTGTTGCATTTTTGACAATTGATTCGAGTAAAGCTTTCGTTGAAGTAACACCGACTGTCATGCTTGTGACTTATTTCTCCTCTATATAGATAGGGGGACAACAATCACACTTGACGAATTGTGTGAAACCGTGTGAATAAATCTGCATTCTTAAAGGCCACATCTGAACTATGATTACAAGATTGACTCACCTGTTTCAAATCACCTTCTTATTTTAACTTGTCACATGTCTATTAGTCCTAAATTGCCCCTGTCCCAACTTCTTGGAATGTGTTGCATGCATCAATTTCAAAATAAATGTTTACCTTCAAAAACTATGCAGTTGATTAGGTAAAAAATCAAATACCTTGTCTTTATACTTTTTTTTGTTTGTTTGTTTGTTTAAATCAAAGTCAAAGTACATTTACAAATCACTCTTCTTTATTTTTATTATCATTTTCCATACTGTCCCAACTTTTTCGGAATTGGGATTATAGTTAAACCATGTAAAATATTAATAATAATAAAAAAAACTGGTGGTTTTGCAATGGTAATACATACAATCACTAGAAAAAAAATAGGAAAATTCAAAATGGTCAAGCAACCTGTATTCGACCACTTGTAATGGAACACAACTAAAAGCCATGGAAGACAACTAAAGTGGATGATTCTTGTTGAAGAAGAAACCCTTCACAACATCTAATCAATTCAAGAACACTCTCGAGGAGGTAGGCACAACATTGTCAAAGCATGTAATTATGGATGGTTTACCTCAAGATGCAAACCACTGGTAACACTCAAAAACAGAAAGGCCAGATTAGACTTTGCTAAAAACAAAAACAAAAATCCTCTAAAAAAAAAAAAAAGTCTGACCAGTTATTGTGTAGTACTTGTGCCAGAATGATGGGAAGAGAAGAATATGGAGAAGAAAAGGAAGGGCTCATGATCCAAAGCATAACACATCATCTGTCAAACATGTGGAGGAGGTGTTATGGCATGGGCATGTATGGTTGCCAGTGGAACTGGGTCACTGGTGTTTATTGATGATGTGACTGCTAATAGAAGTAGCACAATGAATTCTGTAGTGTATGGAGCTATATTTTCCTTCTCAGATTCAGTCAAGTGCTGCAAAACTGATAGGACAGCGCTTCACAGCACAGATGCATAATGACCCAAAACATAGCTCAAAAGAAACCTAAGTGCTACTTAAGGCAAATAAATGAAATGTTCTTATATCTGATGACCTCAAACCAACTGAGCATGCTTTTTTCTTAATGAAGACAAACTGAAGGCAGACAGACACATAAAAATGTAGCTGCAGTAAAGGCCTGGGAAAGCATCTCAGGGGAAGAAACTCAGCATTTGATGATGTCAATGGGTTCCAGACTTCAGGCAGTCATTGACTGCAAAGGATTTGCCTCCAAATATTAGAAATAATCCTTATATTTATGATTATGTTAATTTGTGCAATTACTTTTGAGGCCATGAAATGGAGGGACTCCATGGCTATAATTCCTAAACAGTATGCAGTAATGCAGTATTTTTGGTAAACCACTTGAATTAAATCTGAAAGTCTACACTTCAGTTACATATTGAGTGCTTCATTTCAAATCCATTGTGGTGGTGTACAGATGCAGAATTACTTATGGACCTGACAGTGTGTGTACTGTATATATATATATATATATATATATATATATATATATATATATATATATATATATATATATATATATATATATATACACTTTGTGTAATGAATCTATAATATATGAAAGTTCCACTTTTTGAATTAAATTGCGGAAAAAAATGAACTTTTCCACAATACTCTAATTTTTTGAGCTGCACCTGTATATTAGTTATTCTACTTACATGTATGTCACTTTGCTTTTCCTCAGATCTTATTTTTCTTAGTTTCAGTCAGTTTAGGCACATATTTTTTATTTATTATGCACTCTGTGCTCAGAATGGAGAAACACAAGGAGAGAGCAGGTCGCTTCATGTACACACAATATCAGCTATCGACACTCCGAAGAGCTGCGCAATTTCCAGAATGTGGATAAATATTCCTAATGAACTGCCGAGAATGTACACAGGATGCAGATATGGATCCAAAACAAAAGAAAAGAGGAGATGCATCAAGACCTTCATTCCCTCCATCATCATGGAAAATGTCAGATCTCTTGGCAATAAGATGGATTAGCTCAACACCCTGATGGGGACCCAGAGGGAGTATTGGGAGTGCAGTGTGCTTTACTTCATCAGACATGGCTGCATGAGGATATACCAGACTCGAATGCTTCCATCCCTGGCTTTCAGACAGTGAGGGTGGACAGAGACACTGGACTGAGTGGTAAGAGCTCTCCTCTTGGAGGGGTTGCAACAGATGGTGTAACTAGGGACATGTTACTTTGAAGGAGCATCACTGTTGCCCAAACACTGAACTGTTGGCAGTTTGTTTATGTCCATAGTATCTGCTTAGGGAATTCATGAATACCATTGTGCTTATTGTTTACATCCCACTGCCAGCTGATGCAGAAGTGGCATGTGATGTCATACATTTGGCTAGCACTAGACTCGGCACCTGCACTCTTTCAGTGTCATTTCTGGGGATTTTAATCATGTGTCATATTGGAAATGTGGGATAAAATAGATATAAAGTATATAAACTAATGAATAAAATATAGATAAGTAATATTGAAGAGTCGATGAAATGTTAAAAACTCAAAACAGCTGGATTTCGACATTAGATGGTGTGGTGGTTGTGTAAGAGCACACCAGCACGACATGACAAAGTTCTGTACAGATGCACTGTTGAAGAGGGAAGCACCCAGACACAAGTGAAAAGTTCATACATACAGAGAGGAAATTTAGGTTATTAACATTTAATTACCGATAACCAATGACAATAGTTCTGCCTTTTATGCCTTCTTATAAATTAATAATAACTAATTCCACAATTCTGAAAGAAATGCAAATAAAAACTTTATTCTCTCCATTTCAACAAGCTGTTTCACAGTAACTGGTCTCATAAACAGAAAACACATTACTCAAATTAACATTAACACATTAACTAAATTCTGAAGATTAAATTAAGATTTCTTAAGTTATTGAATGTTATTAAATCATATCAAGTGAATTCTAAAAAAACTTCTGTTAGGCTCACATTCACTCATCACAAACTTAAGCATTTCTACTTCATCATTAAACATCAAACTGGTAATACACAATATAATATTTTTATATATTAACATTAACTGGATATAAATACTGGATATACTACTCTACAAGTATATTTTTCTGTGCAATATATAATTTTTTGTCAAATCATCTTCATTTAAATCTTTCAACGGTGTACTGGCGTTTAATTCATCGCGAGCAGTTCGGCAAAAAATAAATAAAAATAGACTCAATGCCGAAACTCCTGTTTCACCGCTGCTCACTTCCTGTGTAAAATTTTAGCAGTGCGGAGCTTACAGCGCTTACAAACTGCAGTTTTGTCACAACATGAAAAATTGCCTTTATCGGCCGATACCAATTATAGGCCGATACATCGGTGCGTCTCTAGAAAATATTGTATATATTTTACCTCTAATGCTACGATGAGTTTACCTGAGGTAGCTCAGTTGTATGCTGTAATAATAATAACAATCATATGGAAACTAATTTATTTTTCAATTGTGCATTTTTTAACAGCTAGCTGTGTGGATTAGGGCAAGATGCTTGGCTGTTGGGTGGGCATATCCTCGAGCGCTCCCCTGGTGGGACACCATCGTTCCTGGATTTAATCCAGAATTTTTGCCTTTCTTGAGAATCTTTTTATTACATTTGACATTGCCTCTGTCATGTTTTGGAAAGAAAAGACAACAATTACCATTTGTGTGTACCTGTGAGAAAACGTCTCACACATGTAACCCTGTTCCCTGAGAAGGGAACAAGATGTTGTGTGAGCTACATGCTTTGGGAAGCACGCTTGCATGAGACCAGTATCTGAATCATGTGTAACATCATGCCTATTTATAGGCCTGCCGTGATCAGGTGACATGGTAATTAAGTGTGTCACTTGATATAAAAACAGCACCTGTGAACTGTGCCATCAGCCTCTGTTATCTGAAGCAAAGACGCAATTGACAGGCATGCCCCAGTATGACAAAGATACTCAACGTCTCATTCCCTTCACAGTGAACAAGGTTACATGTGTAACCCAGACGTTCCCTTTCCAATGGAACTCAAAGGTGCATGAGCCAGATGCTGTGGGAATGACAATACCCACTCTGTCATACTGAGGGTATGGCCTGTATAAAAAGATCCAAGCCCGAGGTTCACTGCAAGACACTTGAGCCCAGGGTGGAATGTATATCCAGGCTGTAATATCTAATGCACGTGTGTGGCATAGACCACCCCGCTGCAACACAAACATCCTGTAAGGGTACTCCTTTGGACAAAGCCTTTGAGGAGGCAATACCCCTAATGGAATGAGCCCTGATGCCCAAAGCGTTGTGAGACTGTGCATCTCACAAGTGACAGAGATTTCTTGCACTATCCAATTAGAGATGTGCTGCTTCGACACAGCATTACCCCTACTGTCGCTGCCAAAGCAGACCAGCAGCTACTCAAACTTATGCCACTGGCTGTAGCAGTGGACGTAAGTACAGAGATCCCTTCTGGACACAGTAGGTGCAATTTCTCTTGTTCCAGTGTGAGGAACAGAGGAGGGCAGAAGGCCTGCAATACTGCTGGCTGGGCAGCAGATACGTGTATATATATATATATTAGTTACCATGGACCTCATGCTACAGCGTCTCATGGAGACTCGTCTCCAGCAGCAGTGGCCCTGAAAGTGGGCCCCCCCGGCAGCAGCCCCATGTTTCCAGGACCCCGGCTGAGAAGCCCGGTGCCTTCTCCCCCGTCTGACCCCAGAAGACGACATCGAGGCCTACCTAGAGGCCTTCGAACGGGTCGCCCACCAAGAAGGCTGGGGCATTGAAGACTTGGCCGCACATCCTCAGTCCTTTGCTCTCCAGAGAGGCAAGCATCGCGTACTACGCCCTCTCTCTGGAGGACGCGGCGGACTACGGAGGACTAAAAAAGGAGATCCTGGCATGGTGTGGCCGAACTTCGGACCAGGCGGCGGTGGAGTTCCACCGGTGGAGCTACTGGCTGGGGGCCAAGCCCTATGGACAGATGGACACCCTACCCTCCTGCGCCTCACCATATGATGGCTCCACCCGGACCAGTGCACCACCACTGAGGTTCTACTAACGGCCCTAGAACACACCCTGTCCCTCTTGGAGTTCGGCTGGGACGTGCAGCGACCCCATAGCCCACCCGGAAGGGGACCGCTGAAGGACAAGAGGTCAACTGAAACGGCCCCACCTATGGAGACACCCAATGAGGAGGCCATGCCAGTGAAACCGTATCGGGGGACGCTGACGGAGAGTCAAAACTCCGGGCTGGCCGGAGGGGGCCGCCGCACATGTCACCTGCCAAAACCGGCCCAGCGAAGGAAGGAGGCCCCAGTCCAGCCGGTCTAAATGGCCCGGGGCGGGGAGAATGCCCTGGGTGAAGGTGAGCCGCACACACCCCCTAACCCATTCTCATCTGTATTTCTACAGGTAAACCGGCAGGGGAACTTCGGCTGGGAGCAGAAAGAGGACGACCGCCCGAAGCATTGCTGGGCCCAGGTGTGTCAGATCAAGGGGGTCGACTAAAATCCGGAGCACAGGCTTCCCACTTCCTGCTTTTTAGTCAGAGGAGGCCTGCTATACCACCGGAATCAGCACGGAGGGGAAAATGTGGACCTCCTGGTAGTCCCCAAGCCCCAAACCCAAACACTGATGCACCTGGCCCATGCCCATCCGCTCGGGGGCCACCTGGGGGCCCGAAACACCAGGGAAAAGCTGAAGGACCACTTTTTCTGGCCGGGTTTGGATGTAGAGGTCCGGGGCTTCTGTCAACAGTGCCCTCAGTGTCAACACACTGCCCCCAGGAAGCCCCCACGGTCACCCCTGATCTGTCTTCCCATCATAAGCGTCACCTTCGAAAGAATCAGCATGAACCTCATAAGGCTGCTCCCCAAGTCTGCCTGGGGCCATGAGTACATATTCGTTATCGTGGACTATGCCACCCAGTACCCTGAGGTGGTACCATTACGCTGAGCCACCTCCAGCAACATCGCTAGAGAACTGGTACTCTCGTCTTCGGACAGCGACCTCGAGGACTGCTGGACGTGGCCGCGAAGCATGTGAGGAACGGCCATCCCCGTTCCTCTCGTTCATCGGCTACATGCAGGAGATGCAGGAGAAGATTGACCTGGTGACCACCAATCATTCAGGAGCACATGCGAGCCGCCCAGGAAGAACAGAAAAGTGTGTACAACCATCCAACGCAGGCTCGGGAGTTCCAACCTGGCGATCAGGTACTCGTACTAGGGCCCAGTAGCTCCTGCAAGTTCCTGGCCTGGGGGCAGGGCCCGTACACAGTCCTCAAGAGAAAAGGCACCATGAACTACCACCTGCATCAGCCCGGTAAGCAAGCAGAGGTCTACCACGTGAACCTGCTGAAGAAGTGGATAGAACTGGTGCCGGTAGTGTCGGCATTCACGGCCCTAGGCACAGCTCATGACAAGGGTACCTTGGTTGATTTGCGGGAAGATCTTACCCCCACACAAAGACAAGAGCTAACAGAGTTGGTGGGCCAATTCACTGAAGTGTTTTCACCTCCCTAAGAATGACCGCAGCTAGTCCACCATGAGATCAAAACCCGTCCGGGAGTAGTGGTAAGACAGCAGCCCTACCATGTCCCAGAAGCCCGTCACAAGGCTATCGAGGAGGAGGCCGGCCGAATGCTGCGGGACCACTTCATAGAGGAGTCCAACAGCCCCTGGTCCAGCCCCATCATCATCGTGCCGAAGCCAGATGGAAGTATGTGGCTCTGCAATGACTTCTGGATGCTGAACCAGTTCTCTGAGTTTGATAGCTATCCCCTCCCCCGAGTGGACGACCTCTTGGAGTGACTGGGGAGGGCCCGGTTCATATCTACCCTGGACCTGACGAAAGGCTACTGGCAAGTGGTGCTGGCAACACGAGACTGAAGACGGCCTTCAGCATGGCCACTGGTCACTAGCAGTACCAGGTTCTCCCCTTAGGCTACACGGAGCGCCCACATTGTTCCAGCGGCTGATGGACATTGTCCTGCAACCCCACCATATGTTTGCGGCCACCTATCTGGATGATGTGGTCATCCACTCCTCCACATGGTCGGACCACCTATTCAACCTGGGGAGGTGCTGAAGGAAATCTGGAAGGCCGGGCTGACAGCCAACCCCAAGAAGCGCCACCTAGGGCTGACCGGGACACAGTACCTGGGCTACCGTATTGTCTGGGGCCTAAGCTGAAAGCCTAACTTGCCTAACTTCTCCTCTGTAGCCTCCCCACTCTCAGTCCTTATGAAGAAGGGCCAGCCGGACCGGGTGAGATGGTCTGCGGAGTCGGAGCAGGTGTTCCAAGCTGTAAAAGAGGCTCACACCAGAGTCCCAGTGCTGTGGAACCCAGACTTCACCCTTCCCTTCTCCATGCACACCGATGCATCTGAGACTGGGCCGGGTGCTGTCCTCTCGCAGACCTTCAACGAAGAAGAATACTCTGTCCTCTACATCAGCAGGAAGCTGTCACCCGCTGAGAGGAGACATGCGGCCGTGGAAAGAGAGGAACTAGCTATAAAATGGGCCTTCAAGGAGCTCCATTACTACCTGGCCGGTCGGCACTTCACGCTCGTGACGGATGATGGTCCCTTGCAGTGGATGGCCAAAGCCAAGGACACCAATGCCAGGGTAACGCGATGTTCATTGCATTACAAAACTTCTCTTTCCAGTAATTAGCATTACTGTTGTAAAAGTCATTTTTGGAAATAATGTTGTTATACTGCCACAGCAGAACAGGTGAGAGGGTAACACTTGCTAGATAGGGCAGATTTGAAGCTGACATCATCCTGAATAATATCAGGATTGCCATCAATAACCATTCTGAAAATGTCACTGGGTTCTCCCCTTTCCTCATGGTCATCTCAGCTATTTTATCCCAATCAACTGACAGCATTCCTAAAACTTTGAGCAATGACGCTTCCTTTCCAATTTATTTACAGTTCTGACCTTCACTTTTTCATTTAAGGCTCCGGACAGAGTATCGGGCAGAGACATTTTTAGCACGTTGTTTTTTAATCTAATGGATTCTGTTTGGTGGGGTAAAATTTAGCCAATATTCTTAGTCACAGCTTCTAGTTCATTGGAATTAAACCCTCTGATCATAGGACTGTAGAAGTCATTGGCCCTTCCCCTTCTTCGCTATTATGCATGGTAGTAGTGGAGTGAACTGATGCCATAGGAAATCTTGTACAGTCAGTGTTGTACAGTAGAGTGTTGAATACTGCTAGATGATTGAGAATCTCTCCCAACCCTCATCACCAACTTCCTGAAAATGTGAAAATCGATTACAAAGCATGGCACCAACAGATCTCTTTCTGGTGTTTTTCTCAACTATACTATTTTTTTTATTTATTTTTTTTATCAAAAACTGACAATCAGCCTGTGAATAATCCAGCTCATGGGACAATGTTTCACTGGATGATCTAAGCTATTGTTAGTTTTAAGAAGTGCAATCCCATTCTGCATTCTGATATTTTTCTCTTTCCAGATCGTTTCACTAGCCTGGTACATTTGACTAGAAATTACCCCGTACTGAGTCTAGAGTGAAGCCACACATTTTCAGCCTCCACCTCATCTAGCTTTCTCTCAGTCATGTTATACGAGGCAAAAATCGCTTGAAGCACATTTGTAACATTTCCTTTTTTATTTCCAGGCATTTTGGGATAAATTTCAAACCGGCAGATAGCCAGTAGCCGTAGATATATACGGCTTATCAGCAGCATTCTCTATCCCGTCATACTTCCCTGTGAGGCGTGCTTGGCGAAGTATTTAACAATCAGCTCTTCCCATTCTCAAAACCTTATTGAATTATCTACTATAATTCAATAGCTATTCACTTATTGTTTCAATGACTACACATTATCTAGTTACTTTAAGATATCTGTTAGTCTGTTTATTCACAGCTCCAGTACATCTGATGTAAACAAACAAAACAGTCGCACTACATCGGATTTCTGAACTTGAATGTCTCACTACGTCAGACATTCATTACGTCAGTCAAATTCACATACACTAACACGAACAGTTTTAAAATGCAACAATGCTACAGTACATCGGGCAAAACCACACTGCTTCGGGTTTTTGTGTTTAAACTTCACAGAGCCGAAGGGCGTCAGGCTTTCTACACTACAACGAGTTTCAGTTACTTTAGAAAATATTTTGTTACAATTCTGTGACCACACTGCGTGAGGCTCATTCAGTTCCATTAGAATCTTAAACAGAATTATACAGTATAGCCTTAAGGACTCCTCCTGCTAATGCGGAATAAACTAAATTCTCTTCTGCTCTTAAAATGTTCTTTTCTAGATTTTTTAAATGAAGGGGTTCCCTGAGAAAAACATAGTGAAGAAAAAAGTATTTCTTACCTTTCCCCACTTTTTTCCCTTTCTTTGGGAATGCCTTGCTGGGTGGCTCATCAGTGTGAGAAAAAATTATGAAGATGTTGAAGATCTCAAAGAAGAACTTTATTACAGCATGGCAGTGACAAAGTACATGAAGCACTTTGGGTTTGTCGGCGGCAAAGTGAACCCCGAACAATATCAGCACAGATATTTTATACTCTGTTTCAAACCAGGTTTTTTGTATGTAATGTAAATTAAGTTTTACTCTAAATGTAAATTAAGGATATCATTCGATGTGATCAAGTTCCATTCTCACAGTTCTGAGGTTGTTACAGGTGTGACCCCCAAATGGTGAGGTGATAGGATTATCGAGACAGATGTCTTTCTGAATGATATTTACAGTCACCTAACCCTTTGGTGTCTCTCATAAAGACTAATGGGTTGGGGTTCCAGCCACCTTCTCATGATGCAATCCTTCCCACCCGCATCCAATTTAAAAATTGCCTCTGGCTTATTAATAAAATTAAATTAACCTCATATTGGCTAGTAAGGTAATTGACCTGTATTAAGTTGGCCCCCCACCCAACGCAAAACTTCGGCAAAATGCTCTCAATCGTTTGTGCTCTGTTTGTGTTGGTTTGTGCTGTAAAATTTTCGTTTGTGCTACTTCGGTTTTTGATATATTACAAGAATATTTACAGGTCATTATAAGGTTACTCAGCTCCTCCACATGCTTCAAATTCACACCAAATAGTCTCGTTTGTTTGTGCTTCGTTTGTGCTGGTTTGTGCCGCTAAAAGTTTCGTTTGTGCTGCTTCAGTTTTTAAAATATTAGACATTAAGTTATAGGCAATGATGTCACCAGCCCCCCACATACTCCAAATTCATCCAAAATAGTCTCATTCGTTTGTGCTTCATTTGTGCTGGTTTGTGCCGCTTAAAGTTTCGCTTGTGCTGCTTTCATTTTTTTAATATTAGACATTGAATTATAGTGCAATGACATCACCAGCCCCCCACACGCTCCAAATTCACCCCAAATAGTCTCATTTGTTTGTGCTTCATTTGTGCTGGTCTGTGCTGATAAAAGCTTTGTTTGTACTGCTTCTGTTTTTAAAATATTAGACATTGACTTATAGGCGCAAATGTCCTCGGTGTGAGCACTATTTTACAGTCGAATTGCTGAAGACTTTATCAAGACTAATCATCTCATCATTTGTTCAAACTTCATTCACTGGTCTCTCATGATTGAACTTTTCATTTATTTACAAGGAGTATCATCTACTACATTTCACTGCCACAACAAGGTGCAAGTGACACTTCTGTTCAAGATGCTCTTGTGGAAATTAGTGTTAAGTTAGGATAGGAAAAGTCGATAGTTACTAAATAAAAATTCTGGCCAGTGTAAGTGCAATGTCTTAACACTGTCAGTTACAATATTATTAGTTAACTTCAAACATAATGGTACAACTTTCAAGAGAGCTAAGATTGTCAATGTTTATTTAACTGAAAACTCATTGCTAATATGTCTAATGTAGCTAAGAAATGCTAATTACAGCTGCACATGGTACCCATGTTAGTTTTTTGAATACGTTGTGCATCTAGGGGTGAACATTACTATATATGATATAAATGGCCTAATATATGATATATTATCCTTATATATTATTACTATATTATATTTTCCTTGTATTTGAGCAAATACAGTAATACATAAAAACAAGTTTATACTGTACATGAAATTTTTTGAGTAAGGATTATTTCAGTGGGTAATTATGTTTTGCTTAAGCCAGATGCCCAAGAAAAAAGCAGTTGACAGGGATTCCATTTTCACAGTCCTCTGTTCATCAAAAAGGCCATAGTCCAAAATGGCAACATAGCTACTCCTAATCAGAGCATCTTTCAGGAGGTATCTATGTGTCTGGGAGATGTATGATGACCTGATAAGTGGAGTGACGGAGTGTCAGAAAAAAAAAAACTAAATATGCCCACATGCTGTGTTATACACAAAAGAGTGATTGCATTGTTTAAATTTTATTTCACAAGTTCAAGTATTTTTGTTTTAGGCCACACACCTTTGTTTTCCTACTCTGCTTGGAGAAGTTGTCGCTGCTTTTCTGGAAGTCGGGCTTCATGGTGGTTGCACACTTGGTTTGAAGACAGATAGTGGCTTGTCAGTATTAAGTGTTTCTAAGTTTAAGTTTTTAAAGGTCCATTGTTTGTGTTAATGGATGTTCAATAGTACACAGTAATTAAATTTCACAAGTAAAAACGTTTAATGGCTTCATGGCTTAATTCATTGAGTCATGAGTTTCCACATGCATATACACACACACACAAATACATACACACACGGCCTATGTATGTATAAACACAGAGCTACAGCACTTATGCTTATGATTATGGTGCATGTATTTATGTATGACATCATGTTAATATTACTACTGTTATTCACATAACAAATAACAAGTAAAAACCCTTACCTTGGAGTTCATGTTACATTTCATACATCCTGTGATCTGCTGTGTCCTTTAACAGTTTAAAACGCACTGTGGATATGTAGCAATTAAGTGAATGCGGCTATTTAATGTGATTTCTTTTGCTGTTTGGATTTTACCTTGTTACTTCAACTGTACTGTTTAAAAAAAAAAGAAAAGACAGTTGCAGAAACAAAGCTTTTATCATCACAAGCCAGCACAAAAGGAGCACAAACAAACAAAACTATTTGGGGTGAATTTGGAGCATGTGGGGGGGCTGGTGACATCATTGCCAATAACTTAATGTCTAATTTTTAAAAAATCGAAGCAGCACCACTGTGAAACATTCTGCTCAAGTCATGATTGCAAAGTGGGTTCCACTTGATCATCCGCATTTTCTGAATCTGACTCGGGCGCAAACTGATTTGCTTTAGAAACCTTGGAGGCTCACCCAAGTGGCGTTACATTTCCGACACACGTTTGAGGTTTTTGGCCAATCACAATGCAACGGGTCAGCTGGCCATTCAGACCACTCTGGGCTTTTCGGAGGGGCTTTGGAGAAATCAGCAGCAGGAAGAATTAAGTCCTCCACAATAGTATGGGGTTTGCCCGTTTAGCCACTCTACAACTCCCCATGTAGAATGCTTCCAGACCCTTCCTATTTAGGTTTTCCTATGCTGTCTTATTACTCCTGAGTTGTCTTAAATGTCTTTCAAAAAACTCTCGAGGTTTATTTAGCAAAAAGTAAGTAGCATACTTTGTTTCTAAACGTCTGCGTAGAAGTGCTGGCTTCATGCAGTTAAGAAAGAGTACGTTTGCACATATACACACTGTGGCTGCGGGTTTTCTTCACTGTCGGTGTATGTAAAGCCCAAAGAAATATATTTGTCATCATATTTGCACCTCTTTGATGGTTTTTCTGCGAATTGCTGGTGAAGAACAGGTGGCGTTTCAACTTCGGATAGCTGTCTATATCAGCATGAACTGGGGTAGTAGCACTGGGTACACTTACGCTTGATATGGATGCGGGGTTAGAGAGATCTGGGCCACTGCTGTCAGAGGACTGTGGATCAGTGGTGCTTGCTGTGGTTGCGGGCCGATATCTTTGTAGCCACTTCTCCATTTTAATGTTACGAGCTATTAATTAACTTCATCACATAACCCTGTGCTGGTGATAAATGACATGCGGTAAGATGTGCACTGACGCATGACTGTGAGTGGATGCAGTTTTGACCACGAAAGGAGGATAATTTGATTGGATGTCATGTATTTGACCTTTATAAAATTGCAATATTGCTGTTTGTACACTGGAGGGGGCACAAGTTTATTTTTTGCCCATGAGAAAAACATGGATTAGAATTTTAATGTTGTTTAGTGAGGTGGAATTAAATGAACAGTAAATCTCAGCATTTTGCTCCAGTACCCCCGCCGTCAACTGGTACCCCAGTCTGGGAACCACTGTATTACACCCAATAAACAAAAATAATGACTGTGTAAAAAGGTTTAAATCATGATATGACTCATTTAAACAATCAATTTAACACGGCACTCCTGGACAGCAAGTGACACCTCTCAGTCACATGATCCAATATTTTTATAATTTGAACAAAAAATGGGTGGGTTCAAAGAAAAGGTGCCTTTAAAGTTGTTTAACACATCTAGATGTAAATATGTGCAAAAAAATTATCTCATCAAACATCTCATATTCATCTTTTGTTATCAAACTGAAATGTCTTCAAAGTATATATATATAAAAAATAGAATTGGCCTTGCTCTTCCAATACTTTTCGAGGGGACTGTATAGTCATAATTTGACCAGGTAAAGCATTTTCCCAGACCACCTCACATATAAAGATAACACTAATTTCCCAATACATATACAGTATATTTAAAAATCAATTACAGCTGACTATGGTCTGCATACATCACACAGGACATGGGATAATCATAAAGGATGTATTTAAAGAAGACCTAATGCACATTTGAATATCCTTTGTAAATCTTGCCTCTGAAACCATTAAGTTGTACTGGGAGCAAATTTAATAATTAATAAACTGAATTCAACAAATTAATATGAATTCAAAGTGAGAGTAAAGTGATTTCAGTTTCTTTAGTTTCATGTGATTGAAACTGCATGAAAAGGTATGAACACAAAGACTCCCCAAAACTTAACCCTAACCATAATATAGATTTAGTAATGTGTTTGTGAGATGATGATGATGATGATGACGATGATGCTGTGCTTTGTTTTGGAATTATGAAATATGTCCACTATGAATATGGAACACTCAGTGACTAGTCAATTTTATTTGAGCATACAAAGCACCAACATAAATTTATTCAGGGTACCTGTAACAGGGCATAAATGATGCAACATATTTAAAGTAGCTTTGGCAGTCTTGCATTTGAAACTTGGAATTATTAGCAAACATATTTTTAAAATAAAATACCATAGTATATAGACTTCAAATGATAAAGCAGTAAAATAAAGGAAGAATCACAGAAAATAATGTCCTTCTGGAGAAACAAGAGTGTTTCCCTATTGTCACGATTTCCCACTGCAAAGCACTGGCGCACGCAGTGCACTCCGAAGCTCCGGGTTTCAGTGACATTGACTTTGTTTACTTTTGATACATGTGTTTTGTTATGGTTTATGTCCTGTCTCCACCCCTACATTGTTATTGGTTGTTTCCCTTATGTGTCACCATTGTACTCAGCTGTTTTGTGTTCCACCCTTGATTTCATTTAGTATTTAAAACCCTAGTGTCTCTTTGTTTGTCGCGAAATATTGAGTGTTATCACCGTGCTAAGCCTTTGTTCCTTGTTCCTTATTCCTTGTTTCTGTGTCCTAGTTTTGATCCTTGTTTTTCGATTCTGTATTGCCTCATTTATGCCTGTTTGCCAATCGTCTGACCATTTGCCTGTTTGACCACACCTATGGTTCACGATTTGGATTTGTCTGCCTTACTCTAATAAAGCTCTTATCTGCATTTGCATCCATCCCAACCTACATTACGTGACACCTATCAGAGAGAGTTCTGAGTAAAACTTTTTTAGAACGCTAACCCATACTACCCAAAGAACCCTTGAATGACCAATTTCCTATGAGTATAGGATCATTTCATTTTTTTACTTTAGTTTTTTTTTCTTTCCTCCCTCGAAATGGAGCCATTTCTAAATGACTTTCGGTGTGTTCCTCTCTTGCATTAGCATTTGAGCAGCATCTAAACATACAGATATTAATGATTTTGTGGGGTTAATTCAGTTTTCCTTTATATAATTAGAGCAATTCATCTTGCTCAAATATTTTATTTTGCACTATTTTCATCAGTGAGAGCACACAAAGAGGAGGGATAATCCCTGTCTGACTACTTGTATAGCCATTGTATATGTACAGACTTTCAGTATTGTTATGCAAACACAGAAAGGCTTAACAGTGGCTTATTCAGGCATGACGTCTGCATATGGAGATTGCAAAGTGATTGCAGAGCCTCTTGGGTATATTGTGTCATTTTGTGTCAATGCTCCTAGGCCTATAAATAATCCCTTCTGACTTTCTGATTCTGGGTGTAAGTAAATAATTCTAGATCTTCTTACTTTTATCTACAGATATATAGTTGCATCAATATCAATGAGTGGATATGTTGAAAGACAACTAGTCGTCAAAGGTTTGATTAAAACTTATGCTGTTACGCCACGGCCAGCAGAGGGCACTGCGGTACGGCCGCTGACTGGTCACGTGACTCTTTTGTTTTCGTTCACTTCCCGCTTGGACACTGAGTTACGTTTGTCTCTGATTTGCCACAGGTGCACATGTTTTGAGTTAATTAGGTTTGTTATTTAAACCCCCCGTGTGACTGCGCACATCGCGCAGTATTAAAGTTGGTTCAGTTGGTAAAGTGAGGGAAGTATACCGGTATGTGCTAAGGTGTAGCATGCTAGCGGTCGTAGCTAGGGGACCAGAGTGAGTATAGTCCGTAGAGACCGCGCTCCCTGTGTTGGTTTATCTGTTTTGTTTGTTTCTTGTTTAAATAATAAAGACGGTGAACTGCACCTGCATCCGCCTCCAGTCTCGTTCTGTAACAGAATACTGCGCCCAAAATGCGGAAGCAGCAGGTCGCCATGAGCGCCGCCAAAGAGGCCAGGATTTGGGCGCTCCTCCGTTCGTCCCTGGAGTTGAGCAAACAGCTCGAAGAGGAAATGGCTCAGTGCAAAGCCGAGCTGCGCGCCGCGTCGTCCCTCGCGCCGTATACCCCGTCCCCGCCGCCAGGAGCGACGCCTCGCAACACAGCCAGCAAAGTAGCCTGAGCATCTGGGGCTTTCCACTGCAGGGGAGGTACACCTTGCTGCGCAGTCCAGAGGTGAAGGCTGGCCCAGAAATTTTTTTGGGGGGGCAATGAGGACAGCAGAGCTCCAGCCTGAGGCCTACGGGGAGGTCTCAGCTGTGGAGCTCCCACCTGAGGTCAACATGGCGACCTCAGAAGGACAGGCAGAGGAAGCTGTCCTGCTGTCCAGCCCAGCCGAGGAGGCTGTCCCGCTGCCCTGCACAGCCGAGGAGGCCGCCCTGCCGCCCAGCCCAGCTGAGGAGGCCGTCCCACTACCCTGCACGGCCGAGGAAGCTGTCCTGCTGTCCAGCCCAGCGGAGGAAGCCGCCCCGCTGCCCTGCACGGCCGAGGAGGCCGTCCTGCTGCCCAGTCCAACTGAGGAGGCCGTCCTGCTGCCCAGTCCAGCCGAGGAGGCCGTCCCGCTATCCTGCACGGCTGAGGAGGCCGTCCCGCTATCCTGCACGGCTGAGGAGGCCGTCCCGCTATCCTGCACGGCTGAGGAGGCCGTCCTGCTGCCCAGTCCAGCCGAGGAGGCCGTCCCGCTGCCCTGCATGGCCGAGGAGGCCGTCCCGCTGCCCTGCATGGCCGAGGAGGCCGTCCCGCTGCCCTGCATGGCCGAGGAGGCCGTCCCGCTGCCCCGTCCGGCCGAGGAGGCTGCCCAGCCCTCCAGTGCTGCCGAGGGTGGCACCCAGAGTTCCAGAGCTGCCAGGGGTGGTACCCAGCATCCCAGGGGCAGTGTCCTGTGTCCCAGTGCTGCCAGGGGCGGTGCTCTGACTTTCAACCCCGGTGGGGATGCTGCTCTGCTCCTCTGCTGCCCGACGGAGGCTGCTTCGCTTTCTGTCGCAGCGAAAGACAGTTCGCACAGGGGCCCGGGACCCCTGTTGGAGGGGGGTTCTTGGTGCTCCGGGAGGAGCACCCTTTGGAGGGGGGTTCTGTTACGCCACGGCCAGCAGAGGGCACTGCGGTACGGCCGCTGACTGGTCACGTGACTCTTTTGTTTTCGTTCACTTCCCGCTTGGACACTGAGTTAAGTTTCTCTGATTTGCTACAGGTGCACATGTTTTGAGTTAATTAGGTTTGTTATTTAAACCCCCCGTGTGACTGCGCACATCGCGCAGTATTAAAGTTGGTTCAGTTGGTAAAGTGAGGGAAGTATACCGGTATGTGCTAAGGTGTAGCATGCTAGCGGTCGTAGCTAGGGGACCAGAGTGAGTATAGTCCGTAGAGACCGCGCTCCCTGTGTTGGTTTATCTGTTTTGTTTGTTTCTTGTTTAAATAATAAAGACGGTGACCTGCACCTGCATCCACCTCCAGTCTCGTTCCGTGACATATACCATCTGGAAAAAATGCCAATTTTCCTTTACTCTGTATTTAAGCATTATTTATTGACAGCATTATTGCAAGTTTTTTTGTTTGTTTTTGTACACAACATAATGCACCACTAGATTGGAGTCCAGTAGAAACAACTATTGTATCAGACTTTGGTATTGGATAGTGTCATAGTAATTAATGAAGCCACAATAACTCATAATTGAGTTGACATAATTGACATAATTGAACATCAACAATTTAACAGTTTATCACCAACATTTTAACCCATGGCTTGTCATTAGATTGAGGTGAAAAGAAAATGGTTTGACATGAAAACTGAGGGGGAAAAAAATCTACACTGTACACAGGTGATCATCTTGTCTTTCTTAATTGATGGATTTGTATTGGCTTTTGTTCAAATATATACTATTTCTTTAATACCATACGATAAAATGACTGGATTAAAAAATCATTAAATTTGTCTGTATAATTGAAATAAATAAGCAATTTGGAAGCCAATTAGTCAAGGATCACATTAGTGACTTTCCTCATAAGTAAAGTTAAACAAACTCAGAAGCTTGTGTCAGAAACATATTTCCAAACTAACAAGATTTTCATGAAGACCCAAATTTCTTTCATAAATTGTCCTTTTAAAGATATATGAATATCATTTATATCCATCTTGATTAATGAGGCCCATTGTTTGTGAAATAAAAATAGTAAAGACATGGTAGGTCTGTGTGTCAGCATAAAACAAACCTGCCAAAAACGTCTGGGTTACGCATATAACCCTGTTCCCTGAGCAGGGAACAAGACGTTGCATGAGCTTCACACTGTGGGAAGCGACCTCGCGTGTGACTGCTATCTGAAGTCTGTGTGAAATTACGGCTATGTATAGGCCTGCTGGTCAGGTGAATTAAGCACGTGGTGTGACTATAAATGTGGCACCTGTGAACCACGCTGTCAACCTTTATTATCTGAAATGAAGATGCAATTCACAGGCATGTCCCAGTATGACAAAGCTACGCAATGTCTCGTTCCCTTTTCAGGGGTGGAATGCATGTCCAAACTATCCAAAAAATTGAATGAATGTGTACATCCTGTAAGGCTACCCCTTTGGATAAAGCCTTCAAGGAGGTGACCCCCCTAGTGGAATAAGCCCTTATGCTCAGAGGCGTAGCGAGACTGCGTGCCTCATAAGCGATAGAGTTTACTTCCTCTGTCCAATTAGAGATGCGCTGCTTCAACACAGAATCACCTCTACTGACGCCGCCAAAGCAGACCAGGAACTTACTCTGGCTTATGCCACTGGCCGGAGCGGTGGGCATAAGTACAGAGAGCCCTTACTGGACACAGCAGGTGAAATTTCTCTTGTTCTGGTGTGAGGAATGGAGGAGGACAGAAAGCCTGCAACAATACTGGCTGGGGAGCTGATTTAGGCACTTTATGAATGGCCTATGACTGGCCTAGGATATCAGAAGGCCTTGGCTAATCCAAGAGCAAAGTCAAGGCAGGAAGGAGCAACAGAGAGAGGTTGTAGATCTCCTACTCACTTGAGAGATGGCCGGGCCAACAAAAGAGCTACATTCAGAGTCAGAAGCTTCTCTGAGGCTGACTCTAATGGCTCAAATGGGGCACCTGACAGACATTCCAGGACCACAGAAAGGTCTTAGGTGGGTATGCATGGTCTGCAGATGGGCCTCAGCTGCCTGAAATCACACATAAACCTCTATGTTAGAGGATGTTGCCCCACAGAGGCTCCATCAATAGGGGCATAGCTGGCCAAAATGGCAGCCATGTAGACCCTGATTGTAGAAGGAGCCAACCCTGTTGAGAAATGTCCCTGTAAGAACTCCAGGACTGTAGATATTGCATAGTTCACTGGGTCTAGCTAATGTTCCTCACACCGTGAGACAAAAAGTCACCACTTGAGTGCATACAATTTTCTCATGGATGGTGCTCTAGCATTCAACATGGTCTCTCTATGAGCTGGTGCCCCTCAGGGACCAGACCCATGGTTTCCATAGTTCCAGCCAAGGATGATAAATCAACCCTCTGGCTTGAGACAGTAGATCCCTGCGAATGGGAATCTCCCAGGGAGTGCTGTCTAGCAGGGATATTATCTCTGAGAACCATATTTGAGCTGGCCAATTTTCGTGCCAGATCGTGCCAGAATTAATCAGTCATCCAGGTACTTTAGTACACAGATGCCCTGGAGTCACAAAGGAGCTAGAGTGGCATCCATGCACTTTGTAAAGGTGCGAGGGGATAAAGCTAGACTGAAGGGTAAAACCCAATATTGGTACGCATTGGCTCCTAACGAAAACCTCAGGAACGTCCTGTGACTGGGCAATATATCTATATGGAAATATGCCTCTTTTAGATGTATAAACCAGTCCTTGAACTGAATATGTGGAACGATAAGTTCTGAAAGTTCTGAAAAAACATTCACATACTACTAATTTGCAGCACTTTTAGTATTAAATCAAATCAAATCAATTGTTCTCACATACATAGCCATACATAGTATGACACACAGTGAAATGCTTTTTACAACCACACCGATATGTAAAAGAACTAACAAAAAGAACAAAAAAACCTAACAAATAGAACACAAAATAATAGGAATTGTGCTTTCCTTGGTTATTCTGATGCTTGCTCTGTCTGCTTTTTTTGCTCATAATTTTCTTTTTTTTACATTCATACTTCAGTTTTCTTTGCCTTCATTTCCAAGTCCTTCACTTATGATTACTAAAATTATGAAGAGTTTCATGCAGACCAGGGGTGGGATTAAAGTCTCCAGTAAAGTCTCCGACAGCTATTCTCTAGCCAGTCAATAAGCTGGGAGTAGATGTCACAGATGCGCAACTCTGCATTTTACTGTTCTAATGTATTCCGTACACCCACAGATAATTTATATAAATTAATCTTGGAAGTTTAATTGAAATGCTTATTGCTTCTTATATGTTTGTCTACTGTAAATGGTAAATAACAGCTGTACTGAAAGAATGAGATGCTTGAATTGATCATAATTGTCTCATGTCAAACCTCTCCTGTTAGCAAACATACTCTCGTTTTAGTGATCCATTGATATTTTCAGTATTTTAAAAATAGTTAAAGAGAATTTTAACTCCATTGTAGCTCAAACACTAGAGTAGTGAACTGGCAATGCTAAGGTCATGTGTTCAAGTCATAATTCCTAATGCAGTGTAAATTGCTTTGGATGAAAAGATCTGCCAAATTCAGTCATGTAAATAATTGTTCTCATTATGTCTTTGGGCTTTGTGTTTACTAGATTGAATATTTAGATGTGGTTTCTGCAGCACAGAGTCTTATCTCTGTACTAATCCAAAATCCTGCACCACAGCTTCCACAAGCTCATGTGCTAAGGTCTAAGGTGCTGTTTGGGGCATCCCATTTGTCCACTCATCTCATTCACTATAACTGATGAGACACATCTTGTCTCCAGTTGATTACACAGTATTGTGCACAAATTTCAAAGACATTTATATGCATTACCTCTTGAGGCACATGTACCTGATTTGCCTGTGAGCTAATCGATGTACTGCCATTTGTGCCAATAAAATATAAGTATTCTAGGTCCAGAAGAAAATGCTGCTTGGCTTTCTGCTTTAATGACAGGAATCTCTTTAAAAGAAACTTCAGTACTGCCTATGGCATTACACACAAAATGTTTGTTGAAATCATTCAAACACAGAAAAACAAATAATTTCTTGCCCAATCAAGGCATCTAATCATAACATATCAATTAAATTTAGAAGATAAATTTATATCAGTTATCTATGGCTGTGCGGAAGTTTCCATGTTCACCTTCTCACGACACGCTCAAACAGTAAAAGGCAGAGTCGCGCATCCATGATGTCATCTACTCCCAGTTTGTTGATTGGCCAGTGGACCAATGGAGACTTTAATCTTACCCCCTGGTCTGCATGAAACTCTTCAGAATTTTTGTAATCATAAGCGAAGAACTTCGAAGAGGCATGTGAAGAGGCAAGTGAGGAGGCATGGTGGCTTAGTGGTCAGCATGTTTGCCTTACCCCTCTGGGGTTGAAGGTTCAAATCCTGACTCCACCCTGTATGGACGGAGTTTGCATATTCTCCTCATGTTTTGGGGATTTCCTCCAGGTACTCCAGTTTTGAACTTCCAACCTCAATCCGGACCGCAGAATCTCTCACCATCTTCAAAAAACAGCTAAAGACCCACCTCTTCCGTGAACATCTAACCAACTCATAAAATTTTTTTTTTTAAAATACTACTTGTATTGTTCTCTGCTTGATATATCGCTTTGCTTGTATTTTTCCCATTTGTAAGTCCCTTTGGATAAAAGCGTCTGCTAAATGAATAAATGTAAATGTCAATGTAACTTGGATATAAAGGCAAAGAAAACAACCGTGAATTAAATGAAAATGAAATTAAAAATAAAAAAGCAGTTTCTGAAGATGAATGATTAAATATAAAGGATTTTGTATTTATTTAAAATCAGTTTATTGAGTCAGAGTTTCTCAATAATACTTCAGTCAGAGTCACCTTCCTGTGACATGACTTGACTTAAACCCTTTCTCTCCTACTAGAGTACATGACATCCAATGCTTCTCCATCTCACTTGGTTTTGGGCTGGTTTCTTCACTTTTGTCCTGGTTGGAGTGCCCTATTGTCCCAGGTGAGTGTTGTAGATTGTAGCTGTTTCTGTGATCATTGTCATCCACTGGGCCAATTAGGTTCACTGGAGCCCCCATTAGCCAGCATGTTTCCAGGTAGAACCAAGCAGGCCTTCATGGCAACCGTAATGACTCAGAGAGACAATTTCACCCCACCATACATCACCCTGTTTGGCAATCCTGTACTCTTGTCTGTTTCCACTCCACAACAAGGACAAGGAGTCGAGCTATGCGAAGCCCATGGACTCCAACTAATGTTAGAAGTCTGATAGGTTGCTGCTTAACTGTTAGTTAGCTTGATTGCAAAAACAAGTGAGTATAACCAATGCTATTAAATTGGTAATTGACACAGTCCTTGATGTTAGATGTGAAATCATTTCAAAGAAGACAATTTGACATGCAGTGGTATTCTCTGAACAAAGTCGAGAGTTCATGCATTTTCATATGGGCCTCGAGGAGAAATTCACTTTGATCCAAACATTACAACTTAAACTATCATTTGACATTCACATTTGAGCCACTGACTTAAGTCAGTATTTCAACATAGTCAAAACTAAGGGAAAACAAGTGAATATTTTGTTAAAATGAGTAAGCAAATTAGTGATAAGTCGTCAATATTTAAAAAAAAAAGTTTTGGATATACATACAAAAGGAAATTTGAACATAAATTGTCAAACATTCTGGAATGCTACTGCTTGAAGGAAAATTATGAACCTATTATAAACATTATTCTTTTTCTTTTGAGATATTTCTACCGTACTCCACTTATCTGCTATGATTGACTTTTATTAAATAAAAATGGTTCCTCAACTAGCTGTTCTAATTTACAGGTCAAAATGCACATGCTTTTTTTTTTTTTTAAATAATGCCACAAAATCACCAAGGATTATAAATATTCTCATTCATAGTGAGAAATGACTTTATCCTGGACAGGGTCTATGGATGTAAATGCAGGATTTTTAAAAGAAAAAAAAATCATGCAGCAAACAATCCAAAATGGCAAATCCAATATTGTGGTCAAATAATCAGGGAACAAACTGAACTAGGCAAACAAGAATCAAAGTGTACAAACAAACACAGATCATAAACGGAAAAAAAAACTATTAAAGAACTTTGCAACAAATGACTAAAAGTAAAGGTTATTTAAAGGGAGTGGATGATAATGAACAGATGTGTAAAGTTAGTAACAAGTAACTGTGATGAGGGTTACATATCATGTGATGGGACAATATTTTGTGCATTGTGGAATTTAATGTGTTTCTTAAAAGGTCTGTTGTACTTGCCTATGCATCTTATTAGACATGAATTCTAGTGTCTGTGTACATAGTTAAGCCATTATATTTGTGTGCTACACTTGTATACAATATACAGTGCCCTCCACTAATATTGGCACCCTTGGTAAATATTGTAGCAAACCTATACAGCGGTGGACTGAGCACAGACACACAAGAGGCCGTTTATGGGGCAAACTTGCAGAGTTTATTTAAATTCCGTGAGGGAGTGGGGTGCAAAGGAGGTGCAGTGAGGTGAAGTGTTCAGGCGCCAGTGTCGTCCGTGGGGCTGCCGGGGCCTTCCCGAGTGGCTGAGATTCCGTTCTGCAGTCAGGCAATGCCGCAGGTGTAGCCAAAGGGTGAAATCCTCCGTTGTGTCTGAGTCCTCTGGAAGAAAAACAAAAACAAATTCTTATGCATGACTTGGGAGCCCTTTCTCCCTTTGCTAGTGGGGGATGGCCCTTTTGTAATCTCCCATCGGCTGCTAGATGGTGGAGAGCAGCAACGCTGATTATTAGCTGCCAGCCGTGTGTGTGTCGGCAGCCCTGCCTCGCAGCCACACGCTCTCTGGCTGTCCAAAACATTGGTGGTGCTGAAGTGGAGCTGTCTCTTCAGCACCATAGTGGCAGTAACTGGAGGAGCGCTCTTTCCCTTTTGTGCGCCAACCGCTGGCCTGTCATCACAATATGAGCAAAGAAGACTGTGAAAAATTGCCTTTTTTGTTTAAGCTTTTGATCTTTTGTTCATAAAATTCACAAAAATACTCTGCACTCATGGATATCAAACATTTGCAAACACATACACAATGTGGTGGCTCTGACCAAGAAATGGATCCATACTGAGAACATTGCAAAACCCGCTGCCCTAGCCTCCAACTTCAACTTCTGCCATACCATGCGTCCCAATAGACGAAGGGGTGGTTTGCTTCTGTCCAAAACATGGAAATGTATGTGTCTTTCTCCCCCTTGCACCTACACTTCCTTTGAATTTCATGCTAGTTACAGTTATTGATCCAAAATGCTTAAAACTTAAACATTGCAACTGACATACTATGTTCCACTCTAACGTCTTCTCTTGACAGCATCTGCCCCCTAACCTCCAGGCCAGCTCACACATCACCCCCTAGCCCTTGGTTCTCCGAGGCTCTTTGTAACAACCAGACCAAGCTAAGAGCAGCTGAAAGGAGTATATCTAATGATCTGACTGACCTAACCAATTACCAAACACTACTCTCCTCTTTTTTTCCTTTTTCTCCACTGCTAAAGCACAATACTACCAGGAGAAGATTGGCAGCTCTCCCAACACCCATACTCTCTTCAAAAAAATTTCTTCTCTTCTCTGTTCCCCTCCTCGACCTTCCCCAATCTTTCTCACTGTAGATGACTTTGCCACTTTCTTTCTCAACAAGGTTACATGAATCAGGAACCAGTTCTCATCCCCAGACATACACAGACCGGCTCCTCCACCATATAATTCTCAACTGTCCTCCTTCTCTCTTCTCTCAGAGATGGATGTCTCAAAACTCCTCCTCTCTTGCCACCCTATAACCTGTCCTCTTGACCCTATCCCTTCTCACCCTTCTTCGGTCCATCTCTCCCATGCTATAACTTGTATTCACACACATCTTTAACACATTCCTCTCAACGAGCACCTCCCCTACCTTATTTAAGCAGGCCTGGGTTACGCCACTGTTTAAAAAAACAACATTTAAGCCTGCTGAAGTTGATAACTACAGACTTGTTTCCCTTCTCCCTTTTCTTTCCAAAATCCTTGAAAGAGCTGTTTTTAATCAACTCTCCATTTTTCTCTCACAGAAAAATCTCCTAGACACCATGCAGTCTGGCTTCAAAAGCAGTCACTCCACGGAGACTGCTATGCTTTCTATCACTGAAGCCTTATGACTGGGAAAATCAACCTAAAGCTCATCCATCCTCATCCTACTTGACCTCTCTGCTGCTTTCGACACTGTGT